>NW_026948527.1:113566-178697 GCF_035770615.1 Melospiza melodia melodia | reverse complement strand
TACATGGGCTTGGCTGTGGAGCTCAAGGATGGCGAGAGCAAAACCCGCGGCTACGCCGGGACCCCAGGTGGGGACAGGGGACACTGGGGACACTGTGGGACACTGGGGGGACACTGTGGGGACACTGGGGGGACACTGGGGGGACACTGTGGGGACACTGGGGGGACACTGGGGGTCCCCTGTCCCCTCAATGTCCCCTCAATGTCACCTGACCCCCCCCAATGTCCCCTCACTGTCCCCACAGGGTTCATGGCCCCCGAGCTGCTCAAGAACGAGGACTATGATTGGTCGGTCGATTACTTCACGCTGGGGGTGACCATCTACGAGATGCTGGAGGCCAAGGGACCCTTCCGCCGGCGGGGGGAGAAGGTGACCCCACCCCCAGTGCCCCCCAGTGCCACCCAGTACAGACCAGCATGGTCCAGTACAGACCAGGAACCACAGGAACCCCCAGGAACCCCAAGGAACAGATGAGAACTTCCAAAAACCTCCCCAGAACCACCAGGAACTCCTCAAAACTCAGCTCAGGGTTCCCAGAAACCTCCCAGGACCTTCAGGATCCCACAGGAAACCCCCCAGGACCTTCAGAAACTCCAAAATTTCAATAAACCCCCAAAATAACTCCCCAGAAACCTCAGAAGCTTCCAAGAACCTCCAATAAACCTCCCAGGTCCCTCAGAAACCCCCAAGAACCTCCAAGTAACCCCCAAAACCTCCAAGAACCCTCCTGAAGACCCTCACAACCCTCCAAAACCTCCAAGAGCCCCCCAAGGTCCCCAAGAACCTCCAAGAACCCCCCAAAACCTCCAAGAACCCCTCTGAGAACCTCCAGAACCCCTCCAGGTCCTCCAGAACCTCCCAACACCCCCACCAAAGGTGACCCCCAAGGACGCCCCACCATGTTTTTGGTGTCCCCCCTCGCCCCAGGTGGAGAACAAGGAGGTGACGCGGCGCATCTTGAATGACCCCGTGTCCTACTCGGACAAGTTCAGCGCGGCCGCGCGCGAGGCCTGCGAGGGGCTCCTGGCCAAGGACCCCCAGGCCCGCCTGGGCTTCCGCGACAACGGCTGCGCCCAGCTCAAGGCCCACGCCTTCTTCAGGACCATCAACTGGGGCGCCTCGAGGCTGGTAACACCCGACGGGGGCTCCAGGAGGGTCTCCGGGGGGTTTGGGGTCTACAGTGGGTGGTGGGTGGTCAAGAGTTGGGGTCTGGAATGAGTTTTGGTGTCTCCATTGGGTTTTGGGGTCTCCAGGGGGTTCTGGGGTCTCCAGCTGGTTCAAGGGTTGGATTTTGGGGTCTTCAATGAGTTTTGGGTTCTCCATTGGGTTTTGGGGTCTCCATTGGGTTTGGGGTCCCCATTGGGTTTGGGGTCTCCAATGAATGTTGGAGGTCCAACAATGGGGTTTCCACTCAGTGTTGGAAGCTGTGGGATGAACTTTGGGGAGTTCCTGGTGGTCCTTGAGAGGTTTTTGGAAGTTCTCAGATGTTCCTTGGGGCTCCTTGGGTTTTCTGTGGTTACTGGGCTACACTGGGCTGTGCTGGGAGCCATGGGATGAACTTTATGGAGCTCCTGATGGTTCTGGGGAGGTTTTTGGAAGTTCTCAGATGTTCCTTGGGGTTCCTTGGGGTTCCTGTTGTTACTGGCCATACTGGGCTATACTGGGGAGTTTCTAGGAGCCATAGGATGAACTTTGAGGGGTTCCTGGTGGTTCTCGGGAGGTTCTGGGGAGGTTTTTGGAAGTTCTCAGATGTTCCTTGGGGTTCCTGGGGGTTCTGTGATTCCTGGACCACACTGGGGCTACCAAGTGTGCCAACCCCAAACCCACCGTGGTGCCCTCCCCCTTCCCCAAGGTCTGGTGCCGCCGCCGTTCGTGCCGGACCCGCGCCGGGTGTACGCCAAGGACCTGGGGGACGTGGGGGCGTTCTCGACGGTGAAGGGCGTGGAGCTGGACGCGGGGGACGCGGCGCTGTGCGACGCCTTCGCCTCGGGCACGGTGCCCATCCCCTGGCAGGAGGAGCTCATCGAGACCGGCGTCTTCGAGGAGCTCAACGTGTGGGGGGCGCCGGGGACGCTGCCCCCCGACCTGGACCCCAGCGCCGCGGGGGGCGCCGCGGGGAAATCCTCGACGTGCCGGCTGCTCTGAGGGGGGGACCCCGAAATTTGGGGAGATTCCATCTGGTGGATGGGGGACCCCAAAATTTGGGAGAGAACCCCGAAATTTGGGGGTGTTCTACAGCTGCTATGAGGGGGGGGCACCCCGAAATTTGGGGGAGACCCCAAAAATTGGGGTGATTCCATCTGCTGTGAGAGGGAGGGCACCCCGAAATTTGGGGAGGGGGCTTCACCTGGTGTGAGGGGGCACCCCGAAATTTGAGGGGGGACCCCAAAATTTTGGGGGGCAACTCCATCTGTCATCTACTGGTGACATCAAAATTTTGGGAGGCTCTTCAACCTGGTGTGAGAGGGGGGCACCCCAAAATTTTGGTGGGGGCTCCATCTGCTGTGATAGGGGGCACCGAATACCTGGGGTGGGTTCTACACCTGGTGCGAGTGGGATTGCACCCCAAAATTTTGGGGGAAGAGGGACAGGGACACGTGAAATGTGGGGGGCTCTAAAAGTGGGGGGCTCCATCCTGAAGGGGCTTGAAAGTGGGGACCCCCCCCTTGAGGATACCGGGAGTTGGGGCCCAAATTTGGGGTGTCCCCCCCCTTTTTGGGGTGTCTGGAATGGGGGTGAAAAAAAGGAAAAACTCCCCAAAAATCAACACCCACCCCCCCCCAAAAAAAGGAGAGACCCCAAAACTCGAGGGACCCCCCCCAGATTTCAGGGACTCCCCCCCCCCCCCCAATCTCAGCTCGGTGCCACCTGGGGGGGTCCCCAAAATTTACCTCATGGCCCCCCTGCCCCCCGTGACTCAGGGACACCCCAAAAAAAAGGGGAAACCCTCCTCGAAAATGGGGGGAACACTCCCAAAAATGGGGGACCCCCCCCTAAAAATGGGGAAACCCCCCCCAAAAAATGGGGTCCCGTCCCCTCCCCCCGTTCGTGTACAATAAATCGTGGTTGTTGCTGCTCCGTGGGGGGGTCTGGATTTGGGGACCCCCCGATGTCACCCCTGATGTCCCCACAATGTCCCCTCAGTGCCACCCCCAACGGGAACCGTCCCCAAATGTCCCCAAGTGTCCCCAATGTCCCCCAATATCCCCAAATGTCCCCAAGTGTCCCCAATGTCCCTGATGTCCCCACACGTCCCCTCATCCTCCACATCCCAATACCCCCAATGTGTCCCCACTGTCCCCATTGTCCCCAATCCCCCCAATGTCCCCAATATCCCCAATGTCCCCAAACGTCCCCATTGTCCCCAAATGTCCCCAGTGTGTCCCCAATCCCTCAATGTTCCCCCAATGTCCCCAAGTGTCCCCAATATCCCAATCCCTCCCAATCCCCACACTGTCCCCATTGTCCCCAGTGTCCCAAATCCTCCCAATGTGTCCCCAACGTCCCCAATCCCCCCAATGCCCCCAAATGCCCCCAATGTCACCAGTGTCCCCAATGTCCCCGAGTGTCCCCAATCCCCCCAATGTGTCCCTAATGTCCCATTGTCCCATATCCCCCCATTGTCCTCAATGTCCCAGTCTCTCCCAATGTCCCCAATCCCCACACTGTCCCCACTGTCCCCACTGTCCCCAATCCTCCCAATGTCCCCAATCCCTGCAATATCCCCAATGTCCCCAGCCCCCAGATGTCCCCCCACTGTCCCCAATGTTCCCAAGTGTCCTCAATGCCCCCAATGTCCCCAATGCCTCCAATGTCCCCACTTCCCCCCACTGTCCCAATGTCCCCAATCCCCCAATGTCCCCAATCCCCCCAATGTCCCCAATCCCCCCACTGTCCCCAATGTCCCAATGCCCCCAATGTCCCCGCTGTCCCCAAGTGTCCCCGATGTCCCCGCAGCCGGCTCAGCTCTACGGTGTTTATTGGCGTCTCTAACACTCACTGATGCAGATAAATAGTGGACATTTGTCACCGCTGCCACCCCCGCCTTGGGGACACCCCGGGGACCCCCCGCCACCCCCTGGGGACCCCTCCCCTGTGGGGACACCCCCGAGGGGACAGACAGCCCAGAGGGGACGGACGCTGTGGGGACACGAGGGGGAGTGGGGACATCCGGGGGGGGACATCCATGGGGTCACCTCGGTGGGGCCAGGGCCACCCCCTTGGGGACATCCCGGGGGATATCTGTGGGGTCACCTCACTGGGACATCCCGGTGGGGACAGGTCCAGCCCTCGGGGACATCCATGGGGTCACCTTGGTGGGGACAGGGCCATTACCTTGGGGACATCCCATAGGGGACATCCCCCATTAGGGCCACCCCAATGGTGACATCCCATTTGGGACATCCCCTTGGGGACATCTTCCATAAGGGTCACCTCAATGGGGACATCCCATTGGGGACATCACCTTGGGGACATCACCTTGGGGACACCCTCAGGGTCACCACGATCAGGGCCACCTCCTTGGGGACATCCCATTAGGGTCACCACACTGGGGACACCCCCAAGGCCACCCCATTGGGGACATCCCATTGGCGCCATCACCTTGGGGACATCTTCCATTGAGGTCACCCCATTGGGGACACTCCATTGGGGACATCCTCCATTAGGGTCACCTCAATGGGGACATCCCCAGGGCCACCTCCTTGGGGACATCCCAGTGGTGACATCCCCCATTAGGGTCACCCCTTGGGGACATCGTCAGGGCCACCCCTTGGGGACACTCCATTGGGGACATCCCCCATAAGGGTCACCTCAATGGGGACATCCCATGGGGACATCCCATGGGGACATCACCTTGGGGACATCTTGGGGACATCCCCACTGAGGTCACCCCATTGGGGACATCACCTTGGGGACATCCCCCATTAGGGTCACCCCATTGGGGACATCCCCCATTGAGGTCACCCCATTGACGTCACCCCTGGGTGTCCCCCGGGTGTCCCCGCCCCATTTCCGGTGCCACCCCCCCCCCCCCCCCGATGTCCCCTCCGTGTCCCTCCCCGTCCCCGTCCCCGTTCTGTCCCCGCTCCGTTTTTTGCCCGTTTCCGTTCGGTTTTGCCCCTAAAGTGCGCTCGGGAGGGGGGAGGGGACACTGGGGGGGGGACATTGGTGGGGGAGGGGACATTGGGGACACTGGGGGGGGAGGGGCATTGGGGACACCGGGGACACTGGGGGGGGAGGGGCATTGGGGGGTCCGTCAGTAGCAAACGCGGCCACGAAAGTGCAAAAGGGGGAGGGGCCGCGGGGGGAGGGGCGGGGCTTGCACGGGGCCCATCCTTGCACGGGGCCCATCCTTGCACACGCGCTTTGCACGAGGACAACTTGCACAAAGATCCTTGCACGAGGAACGTCCCTCGCACGTGGGTCCTTGCACGAGGAGGATCCTTGCACACGCGCTTTGCACGAGGAAAGTCCCTTGCACAAGGATTCTTGCACACACCCTTTGCACGAGGGTCCTTGCGCATAGGCCCTTGCACAAGGGGCGTTCCTTGCACGGGGATCCTTGCACACACACTTTGCACGAGGAATGTCTCTTGCATGAGGGCCCTTGCACACAAGGATGGTCCTTGCACGGGGATCCTTGCACGAGGACAATTTTTGCACGAGGATCCTTGCGCAAGGAAGATCCTTGCACGCGCACTTTGCACAAGGAACATCCCTTGCACGTGGAAGAATCCTGCACGTGTGAATGTTCCTTGCATGAGGGTTCTTGCACGCGGATCCTTGTACGAGGGCTTTGCACGAGGATCCTTGCACAAGGAACGTCCTCTTGCACGAGAAGGAGGTTTTTGCACAAGGATTTGCACAAGGATCGGGTCACTGCACGAGGACAATCCTCACAGGAGGATTTGCTCGCTCCCACGCCCGCCTTGCACAAGCACGAGCCTCACCCCCAGCCCGTCCTCGTGCAAGGCGTGCAGGGGCCCCTCGCACGCTCGGCGGGTGTGGCAGAGCGTGAGCGTGAGCTGAGTGTGAGTGGGTGTGCAACGGAGCGGGGGAGGGGTGGTGGGTGTGCAAGGGGGGTCAGGGGTGTGCAAGGGGGGGGTTTTGCATGAGGGGCGTGAGGGGGGATGGGCCTTGCACGAGGGGGGGCCTTACACACTCACCATTGCATGAGGGGGGCCTTGCACGCTCATCATTGCACGAGGACCAATATACACACTCAGGATTGCACGGGGACCCGTTTGCACACTCACAACTGAATGAGGAGTCCTTTGCACACTCAGAATTGCACACGGAGCCATTTGCGCGCCCCAAAATGGACAAGGACCCATTTGCACACTCCCCATTGCACAGGGACATGTTTGCACACTTAGCATTGCACAGGGACCCATTCACACACTCACAGCTACATGGGGATCCATTTGCACACTCAGATTTGCACAGGGACCCATTTGCACACTCACCAGTGCACAGACCACCCCCTTGCACACTCATAATTGCACAAACATCCCCTTACACACTCACACCGACACCAGGCCCCTCCTTTGCACGCTCACCATTGCACCAGGCCCCTCCTCACACCCCCCCGGCCCCTTGCACGCCCGCCTTGCACACTCGCCCCTCCCCCCGGCTGGAATGTCGCTGCGATGCCGATAAGGTGCCAAAGGGGGGGGGGGGAGGGGTTTGGGATTTGGGGATTTTGGGAATTTCGGGATTTTGGGGGGCCCCGGGATAGTGGGGGGGGCCCCGATTGGGGGAGGGGGGAGGGGAGGGGTCCCCGTGGTGGGGGAGGGGCCTCTGGGGGGGTGCAAAACGCTGAGGGGGGGGGGGCCCGAATATTTGGGGGGGGTTTTGCTGTTTTTGGGGGGGGTCCCTGTGCTTGAGGGGAGGGGTGGGGACCCCTCCCCACCAGTCTGGGGTGACTGGAAGCCCCTCCCACCTCCCAGTATCCCCAGTGCCCCCTCCCTCCCCCCCCCCCAGTCTCATTCTGGTCCCTGGGACCCCCCCCTCAAATTCCTATGGGGGTCCCCATTTCCTATGGGAAATGATTTCGGGGACCCCCAACATTTTTGGGAGCCCCTAAACTTCAATGGGGGCCATAAACCGCTGTGGGACCACCCCCAAAATTTATGGGGACCCCCAAATTCCCTATGGCGACCCCCGACCTCTTATGGGGCTCCCCCAAATTTATGGGGTCCCTCATTTTCTATGGGTCCCATGGGAGACCCCTCCCCATTATAGGCCCCCCCCCCCCCTTTTCCTACGGGACCCCCCCTCACTTTTGGGACCCCTCCCCCCTCATTTTCGGGGCCTCCCCTCCCCCACCCCTCAGGTGCCCCCCCCCGCTTTCCGGGGCCTCTCCCCTCCCCCCCCCCCGGGGAACCCAAAGCTGGGGGGGGTGGGGGCGGGGGGGTGTGGGGGGGCGGTGCTGGGCGGTGGGGGGAGGGGCGCCCCCCCCGCCCCTCCCCCCGCCCCTCCCCCCCCCAGGAAGCCGCGCTCGGGCTCGGGCAGGACGAGCGCGAGCGGGAGCGGGAACGGGAACGGGAACGCGGCCACGAGGCGGGGCCCGAACGGCAGCGGGAACGCGCCGGGAGCGGGAGGGGGCGGGGCCGGGGGGGGAGGGGCGCGGGGCGCTGTCCCCGCCCCCCCAGCCCCGCCCCCAGCCCCGAGCTCGGGGTCGCCCCCAGCCGCGGCCCGGCAGAGCAGCGCCAGCGGCTGCTCCTGCACCGGGAACGCCCCCGCGGGGGCGGAGCCTGTGACGTCACAAGTGATGTCATCGCTACCGCCAGTGTCACCTGGGGGTGGCGGCACCGCGGGGGACACCGGGAGCCCCCCTTTGTCTGCGGCTGGGGGCGTGTAGGCAATGACCGTGGGAGGCGCCGGTGACCCCGGCGGTGACCCCGGCGGTGACCTCGGTGACCTTGACGGTGACCTCGGTGACCCCGGCAGTGACCCTTGCGATGACCCTTGTGGTGACCCCGCTGACCCCTCCAGTGACCCTGGTGGTGACCCCGGTGGTGACCCCGGTGCTGACCCTTGCAGTGACCCTTGTGGTGACCCCGGTGACCCCTCTGGTGACCCCGGTGGTGACCCCGCCGAGCGCCGCCGGTGCCGCTGGGCGTGGCGGCTGAGCGCGGCCGCCGTCTTGCACACCTTGGCGCAGGTGGGGCAGGTGAAGCGCAGCGACGGCCGCCGCCCCACGCGCCCCGATGACGACGACGTCCCCACCGACGACGATGACGACGTCCCCACCGGCGTCGCCGCGGCGCCGCCCTCGTGTCCCCGCTGGTGCTTCCGCAGCTTCCGCAGCGCCGGGAAGCTCTTCCCGCACACCCGGCACGGGTGGCGCCGCTCCCGGCGCCGCGCGGCGTCGCCGTCGCCATTGTCACTGCCGTTGTCATTGTCATTGTCACCGTCACCGCCGTCCCCCGGCGCCCGCCGCAGCGAGCGCAGCTTGCGCCGCCACCGCGCCTTCTTGGCGACCCCGGCGACGCTCCCGGTGCTGGCGTTGGTGGCATTGCCACCCGCCTTCCTCTTGGGCTTGTAGGAGTAGTAGGGCCGCCAGAGCCGGTCCTCGGCGTCGCTGTCGTTGTCGCCGTCCCCGCGGCGCTCCCCGGCGCCGTCCCCGCGCAGGTCGGTGCCGGAGATGCGGCGCTTCACGATGGCCTCCTCGCCGATGCGCACGGTGATCTGGCACAGCCCCTCGCCCGCCGAGCCCGCGTACGCCGGCTTGGCCACGTAGGTCATGGTGCGCCCGCCCCCGGAGGGGTTTTGGGGCGTTGTCGTCGTCGTCCCCTCCTCGGCGGCGGCCGTGGTGGCGCCGGCGATGGCGCGCTGCGCCTCGATGTACTCCCGCAGCACCTGCTTCTTGATGGGCACCGCCGGCGTCACCGGCGCGGCCGCCGGCGCCTCGGCCGCTCCCGGCGCCTCCTCGCCCGCCCGCCCGTTGTAGGCGATGACCGAGGCGGCCCCGCTGCCGCCGCCGCCCCGCACGATGACCGACGGCGCCGCGCGGCCGAAGGCGATGACCGAGGCGGGCTCCGGCCGCGGCGGCGGCGCCGACGCCGGGAACGCCGTGACCCCGGCGTCCCCCGGTGCCGCCGCGGGCGCCGGCGCGGCCCCGTCGGGCACGGCGCCCTGGCTGTAGGTCTTGTAGGGCCGCTTGTTGGCCCGCATGGGCAGCAGGCGGTAGAGCTTGAGCGCGTTGAGCTTGGGCCGGTAGCCGCCGTTGGGCGTCTTCTCGGAGGCGATGAGCCCCGGGCTGATGCCGTGGAAGGCTTTTTGGTGCGTCTTGAGGTTGTAGTAGGTGACGAAGGTGTCCCAGCAGAAGATGCACTGGTAGCGGCGCTCGCCCGTGTGCCACACCTCGTGCTTGGTGCGGTACTCGGCCAGCGCGAACACCTTGTCGCAGTAGCGGCACGGGTACTTGCGGCGCCACGAGTGCACGTTGGCGTGGCGCTTCAGGCTCGACAGGGTCATGTAGGAGCGCTGGCACACCCCGCACAGGTACAGCACCTGCCCGTCCACCACCTTGACCAGCGGCTCCTGCTCGGCGCCCGGCTCCAGCGCGCGGTGCCGCAGCAGCAGCGCCTTCTTGGCCGCCCTCGGCGCTGCGGTGGTGCTGCTCGCGGTGACGGCGGCGGTGACAGCGCCGCCGGTGATGGGGATGTCGGTGCCGACGGTGCCAGCGGCGCCACCGTCCCCATCCTTGTCGCCGTCGCGACAGCCGACCTCGTGCGTCTGCAGGCGCTTGACGTGGATGAAGCTCTTGCCGCAGTGCCGGCAGCACAGCCCGCGGCGCCCGCGGTGCAGCTTGGCGTGGAAGCCCAGCGCCGCCGCCGAGCCGAAGCCGCGCCCGCACAGCCCGCAGCGCAGCGACGACGGCGACGACGGCGAAGCCTCCGCGGCCGCCTCCTCACCTGCCTCGCCCGGGCTGAGCTCGGCGGCGGAGGGCGCGGGCGGCGTCCAGGTGCCGTTCATGTCCCGCGGCGCCGGAGCCGGAGGAGCGGGAGGAGCAGGAGGAGCAGGAGCAGGAGGAGCAGGAGGAGGGGGCCCGGCCTCCAGGCCCTGCAGCGAGGGGATGCCGAGGCGCCGGCCCACGGCCCCCAGCGCCCGCGCGGCCGCCGGCGAGGGCACGGCCAGGCGCGAGTTGTAGATGAAGTTGAGCACGTCGGAGAAGACGCCGGCCTGGACGCCCGGCAGCTCCAGCACCTGGGCGGGCGAGGGGCACGCGGGCTCCTGCGCCAGCGCCCGCTTGAAGAAGGGGCTGGAGGCGGCCAGGACGTTCTTATGGGCGCGGAACTTGGTGTCCTCGGCGATGATGGTGACGTCGCAGAACTGGCCCCGCAGGCGCTGCTCGTTCAGCTCCAGCAGCAGCGCCCGGCAGTGCCCGGCGTCCGACACCTCCACGACCGGAGCCATCCCCGCGCCGGCCACCTGCGGGAATCAGGGCATGGGGTCAACTGAGGGGTGGGGACCATGGTTTGGGGTCATCCAGACACCTGGATCCCACATTTGGGGTCACCTGCAGGGGTGGGGACACGGTTTGGGGTCACCAGTATGGACGGGGACATGGTTTGGGGTCACCTGCATGGATGGGGACACGGTTTGGAGTCACCATTTGGGGTGGGGACATGGTTTGGGGTCACCTGAGAGGGTGGGGACATGATTTGGGGTCACCTGAGGGGTTGGGGGCATGGTCTGGGGTCACCTGGGTGAGTGGGGACCATGGTTTGGGGTCATCTGAGTGGGTGGGGACCACAGTTTGGGGTCCCATATTTGGTGTCACCTGGGTGGGTGGGGCTACAACTTGGGATCACCTAGGTCCCATATTTGGGGTCACCCAGACATCTGGATTCACTATTTGGGGTCACCTGCGTGGCTAAATCCTTTATTTGATATCACCTGGGTGAGTGCGGCCGCAATTTGGAGTCACCCAGGCACCTGGTTTGCTATTTGGGGTCATTGTGGGGTTTTGGGGGTCACTCTGGGGTCTGGTGTCCCCTTTCCCCTGTCCCGGGGTCACTCTGGGGTTTTGGGGTCACTTTGTCACCTTTCCCGAGGGTCCTTGTGAGCTTTTGGGGTCACTGTGGGGTTCTGGTGTCACTCTGTCACCTGTCCCGGGGGTTATTTTGAGGTTTTGGCTCCCCTATTCCCTGTCCTGGGGTCACTGTGGGGTTCTGGTGTCACTCTGTCACCTGTTCTAGGGGTTGTTTTTAGTTTTTGGCTCCCCTATTCCCTGTCTCGGGCTCACTGTCCCCGGCCCAGCGCCGCCATTTTGTGTCGGGGCCTGCCCGGCCTGAGGAGGCTCAAAATGGCGGACGGGACCGAACCAACGGGGAGCAACCGCGGGGGGAGCCGGGGCAGAACCAACGAGAACCACGGGGGGAGAATGGGCAGAACCACCGGGGAGGAACTGCGGGGGGAGAAGGGGCAGAACCAACGGGAACAGTAGGGGAGCTGGGGCAGAACCAACGGGGAGGAACCCAGTGCCCCCCAGTCCCTCCCAGTATCTCCCAGTGCCCCTCAGTGCCCCCCAGTACCCCCCAGTGCCCTCCCAGTACATCCCAGTACTCCCCAGTATATCCCAGTCCCTCCCAGTATCCCCCAGTCCCTCCCAGTGCCCACCTGTGCGCGGGGCCCTCATGGACTGGGTGTTGCAGCTCCGGGGGTCCTCGGGGGGGGGTCACAGCCGGCCGGGCCTCCTGTGGGGGGGGAGGAACGACACCGAGAGAGTGGTCACAACACCCGGATTTGGGGTGAAACACCCAGATTTTGGGGTGAAACACCTGGGTTTGGGGTGAAACAACCGGATTTGGGGGGAAACAACTGGATTTGGGGTAACACAGCCAGGCTTGGGGTGAAACATCCAAATTTGGGATTAAAACGCCCAGATTTGGTAGGAACACCCGGATTTGGGGGTACCCGTGGTCACAACACCCGGACACGAGTGACAGCGAGTGATCCTCCGGCGTGACGTCACAGTCACAGCAAAAGGAGGAACGTGACGTCTTCATATGGGAGAGTGACGTCATGAGTCGGCTATCGCCGTGAGGGGATGGCTGTGACGTCACGGCGCGGGGGGAGGGCTCTGGGCGGTATGACGTCACCATGAGGGGGACTCCAGTGACAACACGGGGGTCGGGGCGGCGTGACGTCATCGCTGTGACGTTGTAGGGGTGGGACGGGGGAGGGGACAGCGAGGGCAGGGGGTGACACCTGGGAGGGGAGGTGACACAGGTGGGGGGGGAGGGCGGGGACACAAGGGGGGGATGGGGAGGGGCGGGAACAACCCCGGGGGAATTTTGGGGTGGGGGGGATGGAAAAGGCGCAGGGACCCTCCCGTGCACGCCCTCCCCCCCCCCGGGACCCCCATCCCATCCCCCCCCAGTCCCCCCCGCCCCTCCCCCGCCCCCCCGGTACCCCCGGAGCCGCCTGACAGCGGCGTCCCGTCCGCGACGTCACCGGGGGGGAGGGGGCAGTGTCACCCAACGGTTGCCATGGAAACAACCCCCCCTCCCCCCCTCAGACCCCTCCCCCTTCCCCCCTCTGCGGACCTTTCACCTGCGGCCAATCAGGGGGCAAGGAGCGCTCCGGGCCACGCCCACCCCCGCCGGGACCACGCCCATCCCGTGCGAAAGGGAGCGCGCGCGGCCCTGACGTCATGGGCTCACCTGGATGCTCATTGGCTGGGCTGGGAGTGACGTCACGGGGCCCCGTCCTGCCGCGGGCGGTGTGGAAGGAGCGGGCGGAGGCTGAGGGGGCGGGGACAGAAAAGGGGCGGGGTTAGAGGGGGTGTGGCCAGAAATGGGCGGGGTTAAGGGAGACCCGGAAGTGTCAGCGCGGGAAGGGCGGGAGGGGGGAGAGACCGGGGGGGGGGGGGGACATGCAGAAAAATACAGAAAAACACAGAAAAACACAGACACAAATACAGGTGTGACACAGGTGTGACAGACATATACAGGTGTGACACAGACACACACCTGAACACACACAGGTGTGACACAGACATACACGGGTGTGACAGACAGATATCACACACACACACAGGTGTGACACACACAGAAAAACAGGCGTGACATAAAAACACAGGTGTGACACAGACACAAACACAGGCGTGATACACAGAGAAAAACACAGGTGTGAGACACACGGACGCACGCACAGGTACAACACACAGCACCTGGACACACGCACAGGTGTGACACACACAGAAAAGCACAGGTGTCACTCACACACACAGTGGTGTGACACACACACACACCTGTGCACACACACAGGTGACGCACCCACGCAACAGCCACAGCACCTGTTGCACATGCAGAACACACGTGATAGGTGTTGGACACAACCGTGCACGGGTCAACAACCTCACATGGACACACACCTGCACAGGGACACACAACACCTGCACACGGACAAACAACCACACAAGGACACACAACCGGACACAGACACAACACCCGCAGCCTCACAACCCTCGCACAGCTGTGCCCGGATGTGCAGTTACACACAGACACTGTGCACAACCGAACACAGGTGTACAACTGCACAGGGATGGCTGACACGAGCACAGCCGTACAATGAACACTCACACAACCCTCAGATGGGTGCACAACCACACAACAACGTCACACAACCACACAAAAATCCATCATGCAACCCTCAGATAGTGCACAACCGCACAACAACGTCACACAACCACACACAAACGCACAACCACATAAAGAACCCCTACACAACCCTCAGACAGGCGTACAACTGCGCAACAACATGACACAACCACACAGGGATGCTTGACAGGCAGAGGCACAACCGTCCACAGACAAACAACCCTCACAGAACCCTCAGATGGGTGCACAACCGCACAGGGATGTGACACACAACCCGACATGAACACACAACAGCCACAAGCACAGGCAGGTGCACAACCACACAGGAACAACCCTCACACAACCCTCATATGGATGTACGGCTGGACACAGACAAACAATGGGACACGGACAAACAACCAGACACAGGACCTGACACAGACAAACAACCAGACATAGACAAACAACCGTACACAGACAAACACACGCACAGCCCCACACAGACATGACACGCTCGGACAGACAGACAGACAAACACTTGCACAAACAACCGGACACAGGACTTGACACAAACAATCAGATGCGCACAAACACACAGACGTGCACAGCCCCACACGGACACAACATGCTCGGACAGACGGACAAACAACCGGGCGCGTACAGCCCCACACAAACATGACACACGGACAAACACCCACACATGCACAGCCCCACAGGACACGCTTGGACAGACGGACAAACACACGCACAAACAACTGGACACACACAAACGCTCGCACACTCACATCCTCACACAGACGCGACACACTCCGACAAACGGACAAACAACTGCACACGTACAGCCCCACATGGACACAACACATTTGGATGGACGGACAAACACCCACACAAACAACCGGACACTTACAGCCCCACACAGATGCGACGCACTTGGACAGACAGACAGACAAACAGAGGCACAAACAACTGGACACATACAAACACACGCACACACACAGCCCAACACAGACATGACAACGCTTGGACGGACAGACGGATAAACACCCACACAAACAACCGGACACTTACAGCCCCACGCTCATGCGACACGCTGGGACAGACGGACGGACGGACGAACACTCAGACACGCACAAACAACCCCCAGCACGTGCCCCCCACACCCCCCTCGGGCCCCCCCACCCCGGCACAAACACGCAGCCGCCCCCCCCCAACTCCCGCGTCACCCCCAGTGTCACCCCCGGTGTCACCCCAGTGTCACCCCCCCGGGGTACACCCACCCCTCCCAGCAGCGTTTGGGGGGTGCTCGGTGACATTTGGGGGGTCCTGGGCAGGGGAGGGGCTGTTTGGGGTGGGGGGGGCACTTTGGGGGGGTCCCGGAGCACTTTGGGGGACCCTGGGGACACTTTGGGGGACCCTGGGGACACTTTGGGGTCCTGCCAGGGGTGCTTGAGGAGGGTCCGGGGGGGCTCAGAGGGGCGGGCAGGGGGCGGGGGGGGTTGAGGGGGGTGGGCGTGACCCGGGGCAGTGCGGGGGGGAGTGGGGTGGGTGGGGGTCGCGGTGTCCCCCCCCCCCTTCCCCTCCCCCTCCCCTCCCCCATCCCGGGGGGTCGCGCCGCGGTGACAGCGGCGGGAGGGGGGCGGGGGGCGTGGGGAGGGGGCAGGGCAGGGGTTCGGGGGGGTCCCGGCGGCGCTCGGGGGTCCCGGGGGGGGCGGGGGTCGTTACCGGGGCCTGTCCCGGGGCCGGGGATGTCGCGGCGGCGGCGGCGGCGGCGGCGGCGGCACAAGATGGAGGCGGCGCGTTGGGCCCCGGGTGGGAGGGAGGGAGGGACCCCCCCCGCCCCACGGAGCGGGGACACGGGGGGGACACCGGGGGGGACACCGGGGGGGGACACTGAGGGACATGGGGAGGACAAGAGGGGACACCGGGGGGATACGGGGGGGACACGGGGGGAGATGGGAGACACCGGGGGGGACACCGGGGGACAAGAGGGGATAAGGGGAGACATTGGGGGGGGAGGTGGGAGGACACCGGGGGAATGTGGGGGCACACGAAGGGGACGCGGGGAGGGACACGGGGGGACACCCCGGGGGACACGGGGGGACACCGGAAGGATATGGGGGGGAGATACGGGGGGGATACGGAGAGAGATACGGGGGGGACATGGGGGGACACGAGGGGACACTGGGGGGACATGGGGGGACATTGGGGGTACTCCGGGGGACACTGGGGAGATACGGGGGGGACACACGGGGAACACGAGGGGGACATTGCGGGGGGATATGGGGGGGAAGAAGGGAGGGATAAGTGGGGACACCGGGGGGGACACAGGGGACATTGGGGGGACACTATGGGGGACAAAGCAGGGGACACAGGGAGGACATTGATGGGGGGATATGGGGGGGACACCGGGGGGACATAGGGGAGAAAATGGGGGGACACGGACAAACGGGGGGGGGGACATTGCGGGGAGATATGGGGGGGATGAGGGGGAGACACAGGGGGGGACATTTGGGGGACGCTGAGGGGGAAGACAAGAGGGGACACAGGGGGGTGGGGGGGGACATTGGGGGGAAGAAGGGAGGGACAAGGAGGGACACCGGTAGGAGATGTGGGGGGACACAGGGGGACATTTGGGGGACACAGCTGTGGGGGACGGAACTGGGGGACATTTGGGAACACAGAAATGGGGGACACAACCCCGGGGGCAGGCACAGGCAGGCAGGGGGACGTGGAGGGGACAGGGGACACAGGCAGGGGTGACAAAAGTGGGGACAGAGTTGGGGGGCACAGGGGACAGGGCTGAGGGGACACAAATGGGGGACAAAGTGACACAGGAGGGGACACAACAGGATACAGGTGACACTGAGACACAGGGGACATGATGAGACATGGGTGACAGTTGGGGACACAGTTGGGGACACAATGAGACATGGGTGACACAGCTGGGGGCACGAGGAGACAGAAGTGGGGACAAATTTGGGGCTACAGTGATACAAAAAGGGACACAACAAGAGAGGGACGGGGACAAAAGTGGGGACACAACCAAGGACACAACCACAGTGCTATGGCCTCAAAATGGGGACAAAATGGTGACAAAACAGTGACAAAACCAGGTGGTGACGATGTGAGGGACACAACAGGCACGGCCGGGTGTAGCAGGTGTATGGGGGGGGGACTCAGGTGTCACTGCACCCTCGGTGTCACCTCGTGTGGCAGTGTCACATGGTGTCGCATGTCCGGCTGTGCCATGTGGGGCTGTGTCAGGCTGTACCTTTGGGTTGTACCTCAGACTTGGGACATTTTGGGTCAAATTTGTCACATTTGTCACATTTTGTGTCTGATTTTGCCGTGTGGGGCAGTGTCACGTTGTACCTTTGGGTTGTACCTCAGACTGTGTCACATTTGTGTCACCTGTGGTGTCTGGCTGTGCTGTGCTCACACCGTGACCCGGTGACACCCCATGATGTCACACCCTGTGACATCACACCTTGTGTCACCCCTCCCCTGGTGACATGGGGGAAACTCCTCCCACTCCTGACCCCCAAAATCTCCCCTGCTCCCCAAATTTCTCCTTCTCTGCCCCCAAATCCCCCCAAACCCCTCTTGTCCCTCACAAAACCCCGTTTTCCTTCCCCCCAATCCCCCTCTCTGCCGTTCTCCCCCCAAATTCCTCTTTCTTGCCATAATTATCCCCAAAATCTCCTGCTCCGCCTGGATTCCCTTCCCTGATCTCCAAACACCAAAATTCTCCATTTTTTCCTTCCATTTACATCCCCTAATCCTTCCTGCCCCTCTAAACTCTCCTCAAAAAGTATTTTACTGCTCTAATTGTTCCCCCAAACCCGACTGCTACCCCAACACACCCCAAAACCCCCTCCTGCCCCGCTAAATCCCCCCCTTATCTGCAATTGCCCCCCAAACGCTCCTGCCCCTCTAAATGCCCCTTTCCTACCCCAATTATAACCCCACGCCTCTCTTGCTCTGCCAACAACCTTCAAGATTTTATTTGCGCGCCCAACCCCTTCTGCCCCCTCAGATTTCCATTTCCCGCTCCTGAAATTCTCTTCCAATCCCGCTGCGCCTCGCTAAACCCCTTCCCCAGCTTCCCTCCAGAACAGGCCGCAAAGCCTCGGCCTTTCCCAGCCGCCCCAGCCGGGTCGGGAGCGCCGGGAGCGGCTGGGCCGGGCGGGCGAGGCCGGGGCTGCGCAGGCCGCGGCTGGAGCGGCTCTTTGCCCATTTCCGGCACTTTCCGCCTTTGCTTCGGCATCTTTCGTCAGATATTCGGGTATTTCCGGTACTTTCCGCTCGTGCTTCGGCACCTTTCGATAACTTCCGCGAATGCTTCGGCCAGTTCCGGCTATTTAGGTCAACGTTCGGGCACGGCCGGTTAACTTCGAGCATTTCCGTCACTCTCCGGAGGCTCTTCGGCTGTCTCCGCCCACTTCCGTCAGAACTTCGGAACTCTCCGTCAATCTCCGCCAGCTCTGAGGTCACTCCGTCACCCTCCCTCAGCCCCCGCCATCTCTCGGCACTCGGGCTCAGGGGGGGCGGTGCTTTTAAAATAAATTATTCATGAACCGATCCCACCGTGCTGGAAGAGGGGGGTCCGACCACGGCGCGTCCCGTGAGGGCTTCACGGAGCAGCCGCCGACTCCCTGCCCCTTCCCCGCTCCTCGCTCGCCTCACGGATCGTGACGGGACCCGCGTCTACCTTTCCTTCCCGCCGCTTTTTTCCCACTTCTTCCCCCTTTTTCCTGTGAGGCGCTTGGTACGCTCCGGCCACGCCCCCACCGGCGGCGCGCGGGGGCCGAGTCTATATAAGCCGCCGCCGGTGCCTCCCGCCGCTCAGTCGCGCCTTGAGCGCGGAGCGGCCGGAGCGGAAAAGGGGAAGCTCCGCGCCCCGTGCTCCGTGAGGCGCCGGTTCCCGGTTCCCCGGTGGGGTTCAAACTCCCCGCTCCTTTCACCCCCTCCGTGAAGGGGTCGGTTCCGAGCAGTCGGAGCGGCGCGAGGCCGCGGCCCCACCGGCGCCATGCACGGCGGTCCGCCCTCGGGCGACAGCGCCTGCCCGCTGCGCACCATCAAACGAGTCCAGTTCGGGATCCTCAGCCCCGATGAGATGGTACCGGGGCCGGGGCGGCGCGGACGGAACCGCGGGGCCCGCGGAGGGAGCGGGGCCGGCGGCTGAGGGCGAGAGCGGCGGCGGGAAATGGCGCCGGGGCAGCGAGAGCGGGGAGCGGAGCGGCCCCGTGAGGGGACAGCGCCCCCCACAGGCCCGGGGGGCTGAACGGGGCTCCGAGGGGGATTTGGGGGCTCCTCAGGAGGTTCGGGGACACAAAACGAGGTTCTGGGAGGTGTTGGGGTGCCCAGGGAGCCTCTGGAAGAGGTTTTGGGTGTCTGAAAGTGCCTCAGAATCTCCTGGCAGCATTTTGGCCTCCATAGGAGCGGCTCAGGGAGCCTCGGAATTAATTTTGGTGTCCCCAGGAGGCCTCGGGAAAAGTATTGGGGTGCCTTGGAGGGGTTTTAGGGTGTCCTGAGGGGCTTTGGGTCTCTGGAGGTGTTTGTGGGGCCTTAAAAGAGCTTCAGGCTTCAGTGAAGGAGACTTGGGGTACCTGGAGGTTTTTAGGGGAATTTTGGACGAGATTTGAGTGTCCTGGAGGGGTTTTGGGGTCCCTGAGAGTCACTCGGGGACCCTGGAAGAGTTTTGGGGGTCCTGGAGGGGTTTTGGGGTCCCAGGAGTTGCTCAGGGAGCCCTGATGAGATTTTGGGGTCTCTGAGAGTCACTCAGGGAGCCCTGGAGGGGTTTTGGGTGTCCTGGAGGAGTTTTGAGGGTCCTGGAGGGGTTTTAGGGTCCCTCAGGGAGTTTAGGATTTTTGGGGGGCTCCTGGATGAATCTGGGGGTCCCCAGTGCCTCAGTTTCCCTTTCCCCCCTCAGAAACGGATGTCAGTGACCGAGGGGGGCATCAAGTACCCCGAAACCACCGAGGGGGGGCGCCCCAAACTTGGGGGGCTCATGGACCCCCGGCAGGGCGTGATCGAGAGAACGGGGCGCTGCCAGACCTGTGCCGGTGAGCCGGGGGGGCTGAACCCCAAAATCCTCCTGGGAGGGGACCCTGAACCCCAAAATCCTCATTGAGGGGACCCTGAACCCCAAAATCCTCATTGAGGGGACCTTGAACCCCAAAATCCTTCTGGGAGGGGACACTGAACCCCAAAATCCTTCTGGGAGGGGACCCTGAACCCCAAAATCCTCATTGAGGGGACACTGAACCGCAAAATGCTCATTGAGGGGACACTGAACCCCAAAATCCTTCTGGGAGGGGACCCTGAACCCCAAAATCCTCATTGAGGGGACACTGAACCGCAAAATGCTCATTGAGGGGACACTGAACCCCAAAATTCTTCTGGGAGGGAACCCTGAACCCCAAAATCTTCATAGGGGGGACACTGAACCCCAAAATCCTCATTGAGGGAACTCTGAACCCCAAAATCCTTCTGGGAGGGGACCCTGAACCCCAAAATCCTCATTGTTTGGGGGATTTACATTTTTTGGGGGGATTTTTTTAAAATTTTCTTTTTTTTGGGACTTAATTTTTTGTTTTGGATTTTAATTCTTTTGGGGCTTTCTTTATTTCAATTTTTTTGGGATTTTCTTTTTTTTGGCATTTTCTTTTTAATTGAGTTTCTTTTTTTTTTTTGGGGTGCTCATTTTTATAGGATTTTTGTAGGATTCTTCCCCTCCCACCCAAAAGCGCCTTCAGGGGAGGGTTCCCTCCATCCCAACCCCTCCCAACCCAATTTTGGGGTGTTCCTGATGTGACTTTGGGGTGTCCCTGGTCTGATTTCGGGGTGTCCCCAGTGTGACTTTGGGGTGTCCCCAATCCGATTTCGGGGTGTCCCTAACCCGATTTCGGGGTGTCCCCAGGGAACATGACGGAGTGTCCCTGGTGTGACTTTGGGGTGTCCCCAGTGTGACTTTGGGGTGTCCCTGGTCTGATTTTGGGGTGTGTCTGATGTGATTTCGGGGTGTCCCCAGGGAACATGACGGAGTGTCCCGGTCACTTTGGCCACATCGAGCTGGCCAAGCCCGTGTTCCACGTTGGGTTTTTGGGTAAAACCATGAAAATCCTGCGCTGCGTCTGCTTCTTCTGCTCCAAGCTGCTCGTGGACTCGGTGAGACCCCAAAAAACACCAAAAAAAAACCCAAAAAACCCCCCAAAAAACTCAAAAAACCCCAAAAAACCCCAAAAACCCTTCTGCCCCCACAATGCCATTTCTGACCCCAAAACCACAATGTGACCCCAAAACTCCATTTCTGCCCCCAAAATGAATTTTTTAACCCCAAAACCCCATTCCTGACCCCAAACCTGAACTTTTTAACCCCAAAACTCCATTCCTGTCCCAAAAACGAATTTTTTAACCCCAAAATTCCATTCCTGATCCCAAACCTGAATTTTTTAACCCCAAAACTCCATTCCTGTCCCCAAAACCCTATTCCTGCCCCCAAAATGAATTTTTTAACCCCAAACCCCCGTTCCTGACCCCAAACCCGCTGTTTTTCCCAGAACAACCCCAAGATCAAGGACATCCTGGGCAAGTCCAAGGGGCAGCCCAAGAAGCGGCTGACGCACGTCTACGACCTCTGCAAGGGCAAGAACATCTGCGAGGGCGGCGAGGAGATGGACCACAAGTTCGGGGTGGAGCAGCCCGAGGGCGACGAGGACCTCACCAAGGAGAAGGTGGCCCCAAAATCCCCCTTTGTCACCCTAAAATCCTCATTTGGGACCCCAAAATCCCCGTTTGTCACCCCAGAATCCCCGTTCGTGACCCCAAAATTCTCACTTGTGACCCCAAAATCCTCATTTGTCGCCCCAAAATCCCCGTTTGTGACCCCAAAATCCTCATTTGTGACCCCAAAATCCCCGTTCGTGACCCCAAAATCCTCATTTGTGACCCCAAAATCCCCGTTCGTGACTCCAAAATCCTCACTTGTGACCCCAAAATCCTCATTTGTGACCCCAAAATCCCTGTTTGGGGCACGAAATTCCCATTTGTGGCCCCAGAATTCTCATTTGTGGCACAGAATTCCCATTCGTGACCCCAAAATTTTTAACCCATTAAACCCCATTTTTAACCCATTAAGCCCCATCTTTAACCCCATTTTTAACCCATTAAACCCCATTTTTAACCCATTTCTGCCCCGTTTCAGGGCCATGGTGGCTGTGGGCGGGACCAGCCACACATCCGCCACTCGGGGCTGGAGCTCTGTGCTGAATGGAAACCCCAATAACGCCATTTTTAACCCCATTTTTAACCCATTAAACCCCATTTTTATCCATTTTTAACCCAAATAGCCCCATTTTTAACCCATTAAACCCCATTTCTCCCTGTTTTCAGGGCCACAGGGGCTGTGGGCAGTACCAGCTGCGCATCCACCGCTCAGGGCTGGAGCTCTGTGCCGAATGGAAACCCCAATAACCCCATTTTTAACCCCATTTTTAACCCATTTTTAACCCATTAAACCCCATTTTTAACCCATTTTTGCCCCGTTTCAGGGCCATGGTGGCTGTGGGCGGTACCAGCCACACATCTGCTGCTCGGGGCTGCAGCTCTGTGCTGCATGGAAACCCCAATAACCCCATTTTTAACCCATTTTAACCCATTTTTAACCCCATTTTTAACCCAAATAACCCCATTTTTAACCCATTAAACCCCATTTCTCCCTGTGTTCAGGGCCACGGGGGCTGCGGGCGGTACCAGCCGCGCATCCGCCGCTCGGGGCTGGAGCTCTGTGCCGAGTGGAAACCCCAATAACCCCATTTTTAACCCCATTTTAACCCATTTTTAACCCATTAAACCCCATTTTTAACCCATTAAACCCCAATTTTAACCCATTTTTAACCCATTTCTCCCTGTTTTCAGGGTCACGGTGGCTGCGGGCGGTACCAGCCGCGCATCCGCCGCTCGGGGCTGGAGCTCTGTGCTGAATGGAAACCCCAATAACGCCATTTTTAACCCATTTTTAACCCCATTTTTAACCCATTTCTCCCTGTGTTTAGGGCCACGGGGGCTGCGGGCGGTACCAGCCGCGCATCCGCCGCTCGGGGCTGGAGCTCTACGCCGAGTGGAAGCACGTCAACGAGGACTCGCAGGAGAAGAAGATCCTGCTGAGCCCCGAGCGCGTGCACGAGATCTTCAAGCGCATCTCGGACGAGGAGTGCTTCGTGCTGGGCATGGACCCCAAGTTCGCCCGGCCCGAGTGGATGGTGTGCACGGTGCTGCCGGTGCCGCCGCTGTCCGTGCGTCCGGCCGTCGTCATGCAGGGCTCGGCTCGGAACCAGGTGGGGTTTTGGGGTGGTTTTGGGGTGATTCTGTGAGGTTTTGGGGTCATTTAGTGGGGTTTGGGGTGGTTTTGGGGGTGTTTGGGGTGATATTGGGGGTTATTGGGGTGTTTGGGGCACGGTGCTGCCGGTGCCGCCGCTGTCCGTGCGTCCGGCCGTGGTCATGCAGGGGTCGGCTCGGAACCAGGTGGGGTTTTGGGGTGGTTTTGGGGGGTTTTGGGGGTGTTTGGGGTCATTTAGTGGGGTTTAGGGTGGTTTTGGGGTGTTTGGGGCACAGTGCCGCCGCTGTCCGTGCGTCCAGCCGTGGTCATGCAGGGGTCAGCCCGGAGCCAGGTGGGGTTTTGGGGGGTTTTGGGGTGATTCTGTGGGGTTTTGGGGTCATTTAGTGGGGTTTGGGGTGATATTGGGGGTGTTTGGGGTGTTTGGAGCATGGTGCCGGTGCTGTCCGTGCGTCCGGCCGTCGTCATGCAGGGGTCAGCTCGGAACCAGGTGGGGTTATTGGGGTGATATTGGGGGTTATTGGGGTGTTTGGGGCACGGTGCTGCTGGTGCCGCCGCTGTCCGTGCGTCCGGCCGTGGTCATGCAGGGCTCTGCCCACAGCCAGGTGGGGTTTGGGGTCATTCTGGGGGGTTTAGGTTTAGAGATCATTCTGTGGGGTTTTGGGGTCATTTTGTGAGGTTTGGGGTAATTTTGTGGGGTTTGGGGTGGTATTGGGGTCCGTGGGGCACCGTGCTGCCCCTGTCCGTGTGTCTGTCTGTAGTCATGCAGGGCTCTGCCCACAGCCAGGTGGGCACTGGGGCAGCTTTTGTGGGGTCCTAGGGTGGGTTTTGGGGTCCCTGATGCCTTTTGGGGTCACCCCCAACACTCTTTGGGGTTTCCCCATTTTTCTCCCACCCTAAATCCACCCCCCACCCTTCCCACGCCCCTTTGGTCGTTCCCACCTCCCTCCACCAACCCCAAACCCTCCATGAACAAACCTTGGGGTCACCTCACGGATTTTGGGGTGTCCCCAGGACGACCTGACCCACAAGCTGGCCGACATCGTCAAGATCAACAACCAACTGCGGCGCAACGAGCAGAACGGGGCGGCCGCGCACGTCATCGCCGAGGACGTCAAACTGCTGCAGTTCCACGTGGCCACCATGGTGGACAACGAGCTGCCCGGCCTGCCCCGGGTACAGCGGGGCCACTGGGGGGTTTGGGGGGTCACTGGGGGGTTTTGAGGAGTCACTGGGGGGCTTTGGGGTGACACAAGCTGAGGGACATTCAGGTGGTGGCCCCAAGTCATGGCCATGGATGTCAGGTAGATGCAGGTCCACGTGGCCACCATGGTGGAGAAGGAGCTGCCCAAGGTCCAGGAGGGGTCACAGGGGGGTTTTTGGGGGTCACAGAAGAGTTTTTGGGGGTCACTGAGGAGTTTTGGGGATCACTGAAGAATTTTGGGGTGTCCCAGACGGGACAGAGAGGGGACAGGCAAGGACAGAGCCCAAAGTCCCAGCAGGACCTGGGGACATTCCCAGGGTGATCCATTCATGTCCCCTGGTGGGTTCTGGATTTTTGGGGTGATTTTGGGATGAATTTTGGGATGATTTTTGGGATGAATTTTGGGATGATTTTTGGGGTTCTGACCCCCCAGTTTCTCTACCCCAGGCCATGCAGAAGTCGGGGCGCCCCCTCAAGTCGCTGAAGCAGCGGCTGAAGGGGAAGGAGGGTCGGGTTCGCGGCAACCTCATGGGCAAACGCGTCGACTTCTCGGCCCGCACGGTCATCACGCCCGACCCCAACCTGGCCATCGACCAGGTGGGCGTCCCGCGCTCCATCGCGGCCAACATGACCTTCGCCGAGATCGTCACGCCCTTCAACATCGACAGGTGGGCACTTATGGGGCACTTATGGGGCACTTATGGGCTTTGGGATGGATTTATGGAGCATTTATGGGGTTTGGGATGGATTTATGGAGGTTTGGTGTTGGTATCTCCCATTCCATCACCGCCAACGTGACCTTCGCCGAGATCGTCACGCCCTTCAACATCGACAGATGGGATTGTGATGGATTTATGGGGTTTGTAGGGGACTTAGGATGGATTTATGGGGTTTGGGATGGATTTATGGAGGTTTGGGCTGGATTTATGGAGGTTTGGGCTGGATTTATGGAGGTTTGGGGTGGAGTTATGGAGGTTTGGGCTGGATTTATGGAGGTTTGGGATGGATTTATGGAGGTTTGGGGTGGAGTTATGGAGGTTTGGGGTGAATTAGCGGGAGTTTGGGGGATTTGGTGTTGGTGTTCCTCACTTCATTGCCACCAACGTGACCTTTGGTGGGATCCTCGCCCTCTTCACAAGTGGGGTTTGGGGGGTTTCTAGGGGATTTTGGGGGTTTGTAGGAGATTTACGGGGTTTTGGGATGGATTTATGGGGTTTGGTGTTGGTGTCCCCTGCTCCATCACCATCACCGTAATCTTTGGTGACATTGTCACCTTCAACGGCGCCTGGAGGAGTCTGGGGGGGATCTGGGGGACTTTGGAGCAGATTTTGGGATGAATTTGAGATGTCTGGTGTGGTTGGAGGATTCTGAGGGCGTTCAGGGAGATTTAAGGGTTAAATTAAAGGAATTTTGGGGTTTTTTGAGGGATTTTGGGGCAGATCTGGGGCAGTTTTGGGATGATTTAGGAGCATTCAGGGAACTTTGGGGTCATTCTTTGGGGTTTGAGGTGGACACAGGGATATGGGGAGGAGGATTAGGATTATTTTAAACAGATCTGAATAATCCAAATCCATCCCAAACCACCCCAAACCCCCTTAACCCCCACTGCTCCTTCTCCAGCTGACCCTGAGAGTTGTGGGGTGACTCCCAGAGGCCCAAAATCCCCTAAATTGACCCCAAAATCCCCTAAATTGACCCCAAAATCCCCTAAATGGACCCCAAACCCCCCAGGCTGCAGGAGCTGGTGCGCAGGGGGAACAGTCAGTACCCGGGGGCCAAGTACATCATCAGGGACAACGGGGACAGGATCGACCTGCGCTTCCACCCCAAGCCCAGCGACCTGCACCTGCAGATCGGATACAAGGTCAGCACCCCAAAACCCCAAAAACCCCAAATCTGGGGGACCCCAAAAACCCCAAACCCAGTGACCTGCACCTGCAGATCGGATACAAGGTCAGCACCCCAAAAACCCCAAATCTGGGGGACCCCAAAAACCCCAAACCCAGCGACCCCAAAATCCCCAAACCCAGCGACCTGCACCTGCAGATCGGCTACAAGGTCAGCACCCCAAAACCCCAAATCTGGGGGACACCAAAAACCCCAAATCCCCAAATCTGGGGGACCCCAAAAACCCCAAAATCCCCAAACTCAGCAACCCCAAAAACCCCAAACCCAGCGACCTGCACCTGCAGATCGGATACAAGGTCAGCACCCCAAAACCCCAAAAACCCCAAATCCCCAAATCTGGGGGACCCCAAAAACCCCAAAATCCCCAAATCCAGCGACCCCAAAATCCCCAAACCCAGCGACCTGCACCTGCAGATTGGATACAAGGTCAGCACCCCAAAAACCCAAATACCCCAAAACCCCAAATCTGGGGGACCCCAAAAACCCCAAACCCAGCGACCTGCACCTGCAGATCGGATACAAGGTCAGCACCCCAAAACCCCAAATGTGAGGGACCCCAAAACCCCAAAATCCCCAAACCCAGCGACCTGCACCTGCAGATCGGCTTCAAGGTCAGCATCCCAAAACCCCAAATCCCCAAATCTGGGGACCCCAAAAACCCCAAAATCCCCAAACCCAGCGACCTGCACCTGCAGATCAGCTACAAGGTCAGCACCCCAAAACCCCAAATCTGGGGGGCACCAAAAACTGCAACGGGATCCCAAAATCCATGGCGGGATCCCAAAAATCTGGGGGGCACCCAAAACTGGGCGTGGAACCACAGCTGTGGGGGGATTTTTGGTTTTGGGGTTTAGAGCTCAGGGGTTTGGGTCAATTCCAGATTTTGGGGTTCAGTCCCTGATTTTGGGGTTCAGAGCTCTGATTTGGGGCTCAATCCCTGATTTTGGGGTTCCCAGTTTTAGATTTGGGGTTCAGTCCATCTTTTTGGGGTTTGCCACCACCAGGGAGTGAATTTCACTCCACACCCTTTGTTCTCCTCACTCTGACCCCACAGTTTTGGGGGAAAGATGCCGTTTTTTGGGGTGTCCCCCATTTTTGGAGTGTCCCCCGTTTTTGGGGTGTCCCCCTGACTTTTTGGGTGTTTGGGGACAGGTGGAACGTCACATGTGCGACGGGGACATCGTCATCTTCAACCGACAGCCCACCCTGCACAAGATGTCCATGATGGGCCACAGGGTCAGGATCCTGCCCTGGTCCACCTTCCGGCTGAACCTCAGGTGAGACACCCCAAAAACCCCAAAATCGCCCCAAAATCAACCCCAAATCCTGCCCTGGTCCACCTTCCGGCTGAACCTCAGGTAAGACACCCCAAAAACCCCCAAAATCACCCCAAAAATAATCCCAAAATAACCCCAAATCCTGCCCTGGTCCACCTTCCGGCTGAACTTGAGGTAGAACACCCCAAAATTAACCCCAAAATTACCCCAAGTGCTGCCCTGGTCCACCTGGTGTGGTGAGATGAATCCATCCCTGGTGTGTCCCCAATGTCCCCGTGATGTCCCCCCAGTGTCACCACGCCCTACAACGCCGACTTTGATGGTGGCGAGATGAACCTGCCCCGTGTCCCCACCATGTCCCCAATGTCCCTGAGATCCCAGATGTCCCAGTGTCCCCATGATGTCCCCAATGTCCCTGAGATCCCAGATGTCCCAATGTCCCCATGATGTCCCCAATGTCCCCTCAGTGTCACCACGCTCGCAACGCTGATTTCGATGGCGATGAGATGAACCTGCCTGGTGTCCCCAGAATGTCCCCAATGTCCCTGAGATCCCAGATGTCCCAATGTCCCCATGATGTCCCCTCAGCGTCACCATGCCTTACAACGCGATGAGATGAACCTGCACCACGTCCCCACAATGTCCCCAGTGTCCCCACAATGTCCCTTTGGTGTCCCCTCAGTGTCACCACACCCTACAACGCAATGAGATGAACCTGCCCCGTGTCCCCACCATGTCCCCAATGTCCCTGAGATCCCAGATGTCCCCACGATGTCCCCATGATGTCCCCAATGTCCCCTCAGTGTCACCACGCTCCCAACGCTGATTTCGGCGGTGACGAGATGAACCTGCCCCGTGTCCCTGCCATGACCCCAATGTCCCCGATGTCCCCATGATGTCCCAATGTCCCTTTGGTGTCCCCCCAGTGTCCCCACACCCTACAACGCCGATTTCGATGGCGACGAGACGAACCTGCCCCGTGTCCCCACCATGTCCCCAATGTCCCTGAGATTCCAGATGTCCCCACGATGTCCCCATGATGTCCCCAATGTCCCCTCAGTGTCACCATGCCTTACAACGCAATGAGATGAACCTGCCTCACGTCCCCACAATGTCCCTTTGGTGTCCCCCCAGTGTCACCACGCTCCCAACGCTGATTTCGACGGCGATGAGATGAACCTGCCCCGTGTCCCTGCCATGACCCCAGTGTCCCCGATGTCCCCATGATGTCCCCACAATGTCCCCATGATGTCCCTTTGGTGTCCCCCCAGTGTCACCACGCTCCCAACGCCGATTTCGACGGCGACAAGATGAACCTGCCCCGTGTCCCCACAATGTCCCCGATGTCCCCATGATGTCCCCACAATGTCCCCATGATGTCCCTTTGGTGTCCCCCCAGTGTCACCACCCCCTACAACGCCGATTTCGACGGCGACGAGATGAACCTGCACCTGCCGCAGTCGCTGGAGACGCGGGCGGAGATCCAGGAGCTGGCCATGGTGCCCAGGATGATCGTCACCCCCCAGAGCAACCGGCCCGTCATGGGCATCGTGCAGGACACGCTGACGGCCGTGCGCAAGTTCACCAAGAGGGACGTCTTCCTCGAGAGGGTCCGTGTGAGGGCATCTCGGGGGGTTTGGGGGCATCTTGGAGTCATCTCGGGGGGGTTTGGGGTCATCTCGGGGGGTTTGGGGTCATCTTGGAGTCATCTCGGGGGGGTTTGGGGTCATCTCGGGGGGTTTGGGGTCATCTCGGGGGGTTTGGGGTTATTTATGGTGGTTTTGGGGTGATTTGAGAGGTTTTAGGGCAGGTGTTTGAGGTGGGACATGTTGATGTCCATGCGCAAGTTCACCGAGAGGGACGTCTTCCTCGAGAGGGTCCGTGTGGGGGCATCTTGGGGGGGTTTGGGGTCATCTTGGGAGTTTGAGGAGGATTTGGGGTAGTTGGAGGTCATCTGTGGTGGTTTTGGGGTGGTTTCTCGTGCCACAGTGTTGGACTCACTGATGGCCATGGACAAGTTCACCAAGAGGGACGTCCTCCTCGAGAGGGTCCGTGTGAGGGCATCTCGGGGGGCTTTGGGGGCATCTCGGGGGGTTTGAGGAGGATTTGGGGTGGTTTGAGGGGTTTCAGGGCAGGTGTTTGAGGTGGGACATGCTGATGTCCATGTGCAAGGTCACCAAGAAGGAGAGGGTCTGGTTTGAGGGAATTTTGGGGACTTTTAGGTCATTTTTAGAAAGTTTTGGGTTCTCTGTGGGTTCTCCTGGATTGGTGACATCTTTGGGGTGTTTTGGGACATCTTTGAGGTGATTTGGGTTCTCCGTGGGTTCTCCATGGGTTCTCCATGGGTTCTCCTGGATTGGTGACATCTTTGAGGTGTTTTGGGTTCTTCATGGGTTCTCCATGGGTTCTCCTGGACTGATGAGATCTTTGAGGCATTTTGGGTTCTCCATGGGTTTCTCCTGGATTGGTGACATCTTTGGGATGTCCCTGAGGGCGAGGTGATGTTCCTGTCCGTGTAGGACATGGATTTTGGGGGAATTGGGACATCTTTGAGGTGTTCTGGGTTCTCCATGGGTTCTCCATGGGTTCTCCTGGATTGGTGACATCTTTGAGGTGTTTTGGGTTCTCCATGGGTTTTCCATGGGTTCTCCTGGGTTGGTGACATCTCCGGGCTGTCCCTCAGGGCGAGGTGATGAACCTGCTGATGTTCCTGTCCACGTGGGACGGCAAGGTGCCCCAGCCGGCCATCCTGAAGCCGCGGCCGCTGTGGACGGGGAAGCAGATCTTCTCGCTCATCATCCCCGGCCACATCAACTGCATCCGCACGCACAGCACGCACCCCGACGACGAGGACAGCGGCCCCTACAAGCACATCTCGCCCGGGGACACCAAGGTGGGGCTTGAGGGGGTGGGAAGGTCACCTGAGGGGGTGTGGTGGGATCTGAGGGGGCTTTGGTGGGATCTGAGATAGTTTTGGTGGGGTCTGAGGGAATTTGGGGTGGTTTGATGGGGTTTTGGTGGGATCTGAGGCGTCTTTGGTGGGATCTAAGGGAGTTTGAGGTGGCCTAAGGGGTTTTGGTGGGATCTGAGGGGGCTTTGGTGGGATCTGAGATAGTTTTGGTGGGATCTAAGGGGGTTTTGGTGAGGTTTGAGGGGGCTTTGGTTGGTTTGATGGGGCTTTGGTGGGATCTGAGAGAGCTTTGATGGGATCTGAGGGAGCTTTGGTGGGATCTCAGGGGGCTTGGTGGGATCTGAGGGGCTTTGGTTGGTTTGATGGGATTTTGGTGGGATCTCAGGGGCTTTGGTGGGATCTCAGGGGGCTTTGGTGGGATCTGGAGGACTTCTGGTGGATCTTTGCAGCCTCTGAGCTGCCCTGGGTGGTTTCTGGGGTGCTCCAGGTGCATTTTGGGGTTTTTTGGGACCTTTGAGGTCCTGACCCACCCTTGGACCTCCTCAGGTGATCGTGGAGAACGGGGAGCTCATCATGGGCATCCTCTGCAAGAAGTCCCTGGGGACCTCGGCCGGGTCCCTGGTGCACATCTCCTACCTGGAGATGGGACACGACACCACGCGGCTCTTCTACAGCAACATCCAGACGGTCATCAACAACTGGCTGCTCATCGAGGGTCAGCGCGGTCCAGGGACCTTCTGGGGCATCTCGGGGGGGTTCGGTCACCTGGGGACCCTCTCAGATCCCACCTTGGTGGAGCCATGGAGCTCCTGGATCCCGTTCTTGAGGTCCTGGTGGTTCTTGGACTCCTGTTTTGGGGACTAGAAGGACCTGATGGGGCTGAGAACCTTCCTGGTGGCATCTCATGGGGGTTTGGTCACTTGGGGACCTTCTCAGGTCCCATCTTGGTAGCTCTTGGACCCCATTCTTGAGGTCCTGGTGGTTCTTGGTCTCCAGTTTTGGAGACTAGTGGGGCTGGGGACCTTCTTGGTGGCATCTCGGGGGGGTTCGGTCACCCAGGGACCTTCTCACATCCCAGCTTGGTGGAGCCCTGGAGCTCCTGGATCTCATTCTTGAGCTCCTGGTGGGGCTGGGAACCTTCTTGGTGGCATCTCGGGGGGGTTCGGTCACCCGGGGACCTTCTGAGGGCATCTCATGAGGGTTTGGTCACCTGGGGATCTTCTCAGATCCCACCTTGGTGGAGCCCTGAGGCCCAGATGTCCTCTCCAGGTCACACCATCGGCATTGGAGACTCCATCGCCGACGCCAAGACCTACCAGGACATCCAGAACACCATCAAGAAAGCCAAGCAGGATGTGATCGAGGTGGGGCTTGGAGGATCTCAGGGGGGTTTGCTTGGTTCCTGAAGGATCTCAGGGGTTTGGAGCAGTTCCTGAAGGATCTCAGAGGGTTTGGAGCAGTTCCTGAAGGATCTCAGAGGGTTTGGAGCAGTTCCTGGAGGATCTCAGCAGGTTCTGGGTGGTTCCTGCAGGATCTCAGGGGTTCCTGGAGGATCTCAGCAGGTTCTGGGTGGTCCCTGCAGGATCTCAGCAGGTTCTGGGTGGTTCCTGGAGGATCTCAGCAGGTTCTGGGTGGTTCCTGCAGGATCTCAGCAGGTTCTGGGTGGTTCTGGAGGATCTCAGCAGGTTCTGGGTGGTTCTGCAGGATCTCAGCAGGTTCTGGGTGGTTCTGGAGGATCTCAGCAGGTTCCTGCAGGATCTCAGCAGGTTCTGGGTGGTTCCTGCAGGATCTCAGCAGGTTCTGGGTGGTTCTGGAGGATCTCAGCAGGTTCCTGCAGGATCTCAGGAGGTTCCTGCTGCTTCCTTTGGGTTTTTTTGCCTTTCCTGAACTTCTCAGCCGCTTTTGCCCACCGGGACCATCCAGCCCAGCCCAGTGACCGCTGTGGGGTGGCTTTTGTCACCTGCAGGTGATCGAGAAGGCGCACAACAACGAGCTGGAGCCCACGCCGGGGAACACCCTGCGCCAGACCTTCGAGAACCAGGTCAACCGCATCCTCAACGACGCGCGCGACAAGACGGGCTCGTCGGCCCAGAAGTCCCTGTCCGAGTACAACAACTTCAAGTCCATGGTGGTCTCGGGGGCCAAGGGCTCCAAGATCAACATCTCCCAGGTTTGGGACCTCCTGAAGGTCTTGGGGAGCTTCTGGGTGGGGGGTTTGGGGTCGTTCTTGGAGGATCTCGGGGGGTTTGTGGTGGTTCCAGGTGGATCTCGTGGGGTTTTTGGTGGTTCCTGCAGGATCTCAGGAGCTTTTGAGTGGTTCCTGGAGGATCTCAAGAGGTTTGAGGTGGTTCCTGGAGGATCTCAGGAGGTTTTGGGTGGTTCTTGTGGAGTTTTGTGGAGTTTTTTTGGGATTTTTGAGGCTCTCAGGTGGTCTCGGGGGCCAAGGGCTCCAAGATCAACATCTCCCAGGTTTGGGACCTCCAGAAGGTCTTGGGGAGTTTCTGGGTGGGGGGTTTGTGGTGGTTCTTGAAGGGTCTCAGGGGGTTCCTGGAGGTTCCTGTAGTATCTCAGGGGGTTCCTGGATGATCTCATGAGATTTGAGGTGGTTCCTGCAGTATCTCAGGGGGTTCCTGTAGGATCTCAGGAGGTTCCTGTAGGATCTCAGGGGGTTCCTGGAGGGTCTCATGGACTTTTGAGCGCTTCCTTTGGAGGTTTTTTGGCTTCTCCTCCTCGCCGCCCTCATGGTCCCCACGGCCGCGCTGTCCCCAGGTGATGGCCGTGGTGGGGCAGCAGAAGGTGCAGAAGGTGGACAGTGAGCGGGTTCTGTGGTGGAGGGCAGTGGTGGGACAGCAGGAGGTGTAGAAGGTGCAGAAGGTGGACAGTGAGCAGGTCCCATGTTCTCCAGGTGATCGCCGTGGTGGGGCAGCAGAACGTGGAGGGCAGTGGTGGGGCAGCAGAAGGTTCAGGACACACAGTTCCTGTTGTCCCCAGGTCATTGCCATGGTGGGGCAGCAGAAGGTGCAGGGCAGTGGTGGGGCAGCAGGAGGTGCAGGAGGTTCAGGTCACACAGGTCCCATGTTCCCCAGGTGATGGTGATGGGACAGCAGAAGGTGCAGAAGGTGCAGAAGGTGGACATTGAGCAGGTCCCATGTTCTGCAGGTGATCGCCGTGGTGGGGCAGCAGAACATGGAGGGCAGTGGTGGGGCAGCAGAAGGTGCAGAAGGTGGACAGTGAGCAGGTCCCATGTTCCCCAGGTGATGGTGGTGGGGCAGCAGAAGGTGGACATTGAGCAGGTCCCATGTTCCTCAGGTCATTGTGGTGGTGGGGCAGCAGAAGGTGGACATTGAGCAGGTCCCATGTTCTCCAGGTGATCGCCGTGGTGGGGCAGCAGAACGTGGAGGGCAGTGGTGGGGCAGCAGAAGGCAGAGGACACACAGGTTCTGTTGTCCCCGGGTCATTGCCGTGTGGGGCAGCAGAAGGTGCAGGGCAGTGGTGGGGCAGCAGGAGGTGCAGAAGGTTCAGGTCACACAGGTCCCATGTTCCCCAGGTGATGGTGATGGGACAGCAGAAGGTGCAGAAGGTGGACAGTGACCAGGTCCCATGTTCTCCAGGTGATGGTGGTGGGACAGCAGAACGTGGACATTGAGCAGGTCCCATGTTCTCCAGGTGATGGTGGTGGGACAGCAGAACGTGGACATTGAGCAGGTCCCATGTTCTGCAGGTGATCGCCGTGGTGGGGCAGCAGAACGTGGAGGGCAGTGGTGGGACAGCAGGAGGTGTAGAAGGTGCAGAAGGTGGACAGTGAGCAGGTCCCATGTTCCTCAGGTCATTGTGGTGGTGGGGCAGCAGAAGGCAGAGGACACACAGTTCCTGTTGTCCCCAGGTGATCGCCGTGGTGGGGCAGCAGAACGTGGAGGGCAGTGGTGGGGCAGCAGAAGGCAGAGGACACACAGTTCCTGTTGTCCCCAGGTCATTGCCATGGTGGGGCAGCAGAAGGTGCAGGGCAGTGGTGGGACAGCAGGAGGTGCAGGAGGTTCAGGTCACACAGGTCCCATGTTCCCCAGGTGATGGTGATGGGACAGCAGAAGGTGCAGAAGGTGCAGGAGGTGGACAGTGAGCAGGTCCCATGTTCTCCAGGTGATCGCCGTGGTGGGGCAGCAGAACGTGGAGGGCAGTGGTGGGACAGCAGGAGGTGTAGAAGGTGCAGAAGGTGGACAGTGAGCAGGTCCCATGTTCCTCAGGTCATTGTGGTGGTGGGGCAGCAGAAGGCAGAGGACACACAGTTCCTGTTGTCCCCAGGTCATTGCCGTGGTGGGGCAGCAGAACGTGGAGGGCAAGCGGATCCCGTTCGGCTTCAAGCACCGCACGCTGCCGCACTTCATCAAGGACGACTACGGCCCCGAGAGCCGCGGCTTCGTGGAGAACTCGTACCTGGCCGGGCTCACGCCCACCGAGTTCTTCTTCCACGCCATGGGCGGCCGCGAGGGGCTCATCGACACGGCCGTCAAAACCGCCGAGACCGGTGCGGGCACCGCGGGGCAGGCACCGGGGTGGGCACCAGGGCGTGGGCACCAGGGGGTGGGCACTGGGATGGGCACCGGTCAGTGCCACCGGGGGGGGGCACCGGGATGGGCACCAGGGTGGGCATCTTGGGGTGGGCACCGGTCAGTGCCACCGGGGGGGGGCATCTTGGGGTGGGCACTGGTCAGTGTCACCAGGCACTGGTCAATGCCACCAGGGTGGGCATCTCGGGGTGGGCACTGGTCAGTGCCACCGGGAGGCACCTGCATGGGCACCGGTCAGTGCCACCGGGGTGGGCATCTTGGGGTGGGCACCATGGGGTGGGCACTGGTCAGTGCCACCAGGATGGTCACCATGGGGTGGGCACCACTCAGTGCCACCGGGGGGGCACCGTGGGGTGGGCACCAGTCAGTGCCACCAGCGTGGGCATCTTGGGGTGGGCACTGGGATGGGCACCAGTCAGTGCCACCGGGGGGCACTGTGGGGTGGGCACTGGGGTGGGCATCTCAGGGTGGGCACCGATCAGTGCCACCAGGGGATGGGCACTGGTCAGTGCCACCAGGATGGTCACCATGGGGTGGGCACCATTCAGTGCTACCGGGGGGGCACCGTGGGGTGGGCATCTTGGGGTGGACACCGGTCAGTGCCACCAGCCTGGGCATCTTGGGGTGGGCACCGGGATAGGCACCGGTCAGTGCCACCAGGGCGGGGGGATTTTGGGGTGGGCACTGGTCAGTGCCACCAGCCTGGGCACCGGGATGGGCACCGGTCAGTGCCACCGGGGGGGCACCGTGGGGTGGGCACCGGTCAGTGCCACCGGGATGGTCATCTTGGGGTGGGCACCAGGCTGGTCACCAGTCAGTGTCACTGGTCAGTGCCACCGGGGTGGGCACCGTGGGGGAAGGAGGTCAAAATGCCACCCAGGGGGGTTGACGAGATCGGAACGGTGAGGGGAGCAAAGGCTCCTGAGATGGCTCCTGGAACTCCTCCAGGATCTCCAAACCCTCCTTAGATGCCTCCTGGGGATCCCAACCCTCCCCAGATGCCTCCAAACCCATCTCAGATTCCTCCAGGATCCCCAAACCCTCCCCAGATGCCCCCTGGACACCCCCAACCCCACCCCAGATGTCTCCAGGATCCCTAAACCCATCCCAGATGCCTCCAAACCCTCCCCAGATACCTCCTGGAGATCCCCAAAAACCCCTGGCCATCTCCTGACCTGTGCCACCCCTCAGGGTACATCCAGCGGCGGCTGATCAAGTCCATGGAGTCGGTGATGGTCAAGTACGACGCCACGGTGAGGAACTCCATCAACCAGGTGGTGCAGCTGCGCTACGGCGAGGACGGGCTGGCCGGGGAGAGCGTCGAGTTCCAGAACCTGGCCACGCTCAAACCCTCCAACAAGGCCTTCGAGAAGAAGTGAGGACCAGGGGTGGGACAGTGACCACGGTTGGGGTCTTCAGAGGAGTTGGGGACATCTTGGGGCCTTCGAATGGGAGTTGGAGACATCTTGGGGTCTTCAGATGGGGTCTTCAAAGGGGTTGGGAACATCTTGAGATGTTCAGATTTGCGTTGGAGACATCTTGGGGTCTTCAAAGGGGTTGAGGACATGTTGAGGTCTTCAGAAGGATTTGGGAACATCTTGAGGTCTTCAGATGGGGTCTTCAGAAGAGTTGGGAACATCTTGAGGTGTTCAGCTTTGGGCTGGGGACATCTTGGGGTCTTAAGATGGGACTTGGGGACATCTTGAGATGTTCAGACTTGGGTTGGGGACACTTTGAGGTCTTCAAAAGACGTGAGGACATCTTGGGGTCTTCAAGTGGTTCATTCCAAAAGTTGGGGACATCTTGAGGTGTTCAGATTTGGGTTGAGGACATCTTGGGGTCTTCAAGTGGCTCCTCCCAAGGTTTCAGACCCATCTGGAGGTCCCCAGGTGGCTCCTTCCAGAATCTGGGGACATCTTGGGGTCTTCAAGCTTCTCCAGCCCAACCTGGGTGACATTTTGATGTCCCCAAACCTTTTCCACCACAAACCAGGACCCACCTTGGTGTCCCCAACCTTCTCCTGCCAAACTTTGGTCACGTTTTGGTGTCCCCAGGATGTCCCCGAGGTGTCCCCAGGTGTCCCCAAGGTGTCCCCTCAATGTCCCCAGGTTCAAGTTTGACTACACCAACGAGCGGGCGCTGCGCCGGACGCTGCAGGAGGAGCTGGTCAAGGACATCCTGTCCAACGCCCACATCCAGAACGAGCTGGAGCGCGAGTTCGACCGCATGCGCGAGGACAGGGAGGTCCTCAGGGTCATCTTCCCCACCGGGGACAGCAAGGTGACACCAAAACCCCGTCCAGATACCCCAAAACCCCACTGAGATCCACCAAAACCCCATTGAGATCCACCAAAACCCCATTGAGATCCACCAAAACCCCACTGAGATCCACCAAAACCCACTCCAGAAACACCTGGGGCACACCAAAACCTAATTGGGAGCCATCAAAACCCCATTCAGATACCCCAAAACCCAACCGAGATCCTCCAAAACCCCACTGAGATACCCCAAAACCCCATTGAGATCCACCAAAACCCCATTGAGATAGCACAAAATCCAACCAAGATCCACCAGATCCCCACTGAGATCCTCCAAAACCCCACTGAGACACCCCAAAACCCCATCGAGATACCCCAAAACCCAGCCAAGATGCCCCATTTTGGGTTCTGACCCCATTTTTGGGTTCCCTGTCCCATTTTGGGTTCCCTGTCCCATTTTTGGGGTCCCTCTCTCCACTTTTGGGGTCTTTTTCCCATTTTGGGGTCCTCTCCCCATTTTTGGGGTCCCTTTCTCCATTTTTGGGGTCCCTCTCTCCATATTTGGGTTCCCTGTCCCATTTTTGGGGTCCCACAGGTGGTGCTCCCCTGTAACCTGCTCCGCATGATCTGGAACGCGCAGAAGATTTTCCACATCAACTCCCGGCTGCCCTCGGACCTGCACCCGGTCAAGGTGGTGGAGGGTGAGTGGGGCCTGGGCTGGGCTCCCTCAGGAACCTTCTGGGGCTCCTTGAGCTCCTCAGGAACCTTCTGGAGATCTTTGAGTCCCTCAGAAACATTTTGGGGATCCTTGAATCCCTTGGGAATCTGTGATGGGTTGGGGTCCTTCAGAAATGTTCTGGAGATCCTTGAGCTCCTCAGGAACGTTCTGGAGATCCTTGAGTCCCTCAGGAAGCTGTGATGGGTTTGAAGATGCTGTAGAAGGTTCCTCAGGAAGCTCTGGTGGGTTTGGAGATGCTGTGGAAGGTTCTGGAGATCCTTGAGTTCCTCGAGGTGGTTCTGGAGATCCTTGAGTCCCTCAGGAAGGTTCTGGAGATGCTCTGGAAGGTTCCTCAGGAAGCTGTGATGGGTTTTGGGTCCCTCAGGAAGGTTCTGGGGCTCCTTGTGTCCTTCAGGAATCTCTAATGAGTTTGGAGATGTTCTGGAATGTTCTGGAGGTTCTTTGGTCCCTCAGGAAGCTGTGATAGGTTTGGAGATGTTTTGGAAGGTTCCTCAGGAAGCTCTGATGAGTTTGGAGATGTTCTGGAATGTTCTGGAGGTTCTTTGGTCCCTCAGGAAGCTGTGATGGGTTTGGGGTCTCTCAGGAAGGTTCTGGAGCTCCTTGAGTCCCTCAGGAAGCTGTGATGGGTTTGCAGACGTTCTGGAAGGTTCCTCAGGAAGCTGTGATGGGTTTGGGGTCCCTCAGGAAGGTTCTGGAGCTCCTTGAGTCCCTCAGGAAGCTGTGATGGGTCTGCAGACGTTCTGGGAGGTTCCTCAGGAAGCCGTGGTGGCTCCGGAGATGTTCCGGAAGGTTCTGGCCGCCCTCAGCCCCCGCAGTGACCGCGTTGTCCCCGCAGGGGTGAAGGAGCTGAGCCGCAAGCTGGTGATCGTCAACGGGGAGGACCCCCTGAGCCGGCAGGCGCAGGAGAACGCGACGCTGCTCTTCAACATCCACCTGCGCTCCACGCTCTGCAGCCGCCGCATGGTGGAGGAGTTCCGGCTCAGCGGGGAGGCCTTCGACTGGCTGCTGGGCGAGATCGAGTCCAAGTTCAACCAGGCCATCGTAAATGGGGGATTTGGGGTCATTTTGGGGGGATTTGGGATCATTCATGGGGTGTTTGGGGTCAGGGTTTGGGGTTTGGGGTCAGGGTTTGGGGTCAGGGTTTGGGGTGCCTTCGACTGGCTGCTGGGGGAGATCGAGTCCAAGTTCAACCAGGCCATCGTGAGTGGGGGATTTGGGGGATTTGGGGTCATTCTGGGGGGATTTGGGGTCATTTTGGGGGGATTTGGGGTGCCTTCGACTGGCTGCTGGGGGAAATCGAGTCCAAGTTCAACCAGGCCATCGTGAGTGAGGGATTTGGGGTCATTCCTGGGGGTTTGGGGTCATTTTGAGGGGATTTGGGGTCAGTGTTTGATGGTTTGGGGTCAGGGTTTGGGGTCAGTGTTTGATGGTTTGGGGTCAGTGTTTGGGGTCAGGGTTTGGGGTGACTTCGACTGGCTGCTGGGCGAGATCGAGTCCAAGTTCAACCAGGCCATCATCAGTGGGGGTTTGGTGACACTCTGGGCTTTGGTGACCCCATTGTGACACTGCTGTCCCCGTGTCCCCTCAGGCGCACCCCGGGGAGATGTTGGGTGCTCTGTGGACAGGTTGGGGTCACTCTGGACGGTTTGGTGACACTCTGGGTGGTTTGGTGACCCTGTTGTCCCCTCAGGCGCACCCCGGGGAGATGATGGGCGTGCTGTGGACAGTTTGGGGTCACTCTGGGTGGTTTGGTGACACTGTGGATGGTTTGGTGACACTGCTGTCCCCTCAGGCGCACCCCGGGGAGATGGTGGGCGCGCTGGCCGCGCAGTCGCTGGGCGAGCCGGCCACGCAGATGACCCTCAACACGTTCCACTACGCCGGCGTGTCGGCCAAGAACGTCACGCTGGGCGTGCCGCGCCTCAAGGAGCTCATCAACATCTCCAAGAAGCCCAAGACGCCGTCGCTGACCGTGTTCCTGCTGGGCCAGAGCGCCCGCGACGCCGAGCGCGCCAAGGTGGCACCGGGGACGCGCTGGGGACGCGCTGGGGACAGCACATGGGGTGGGATGGGGGTGGTGGCCCTGTGGGGTTGGGTCCTCACAGCTCTGTGGTGGCTCCATGGCTTCACGTCCTCATGGTGGCCCTGCAGCTTTGTGTCCCTGTGGTGGCCCCGTGGCTTTGTGTCCCCTCTGTGTCCTCACAGCCCTGTGGTGGCTCTGTGGGTTTGTGTGACCTCCTGGTCCCCACAGCCCCATGGTGGCTCCATGGCTTCATGTCCCTGTGGTGGCCCTGTGGGTTTGTGTCACCTCTTTGGCCCCCTCGTGGTGGCTCCATGGCTTTATGTCCCCATGGTGGCCCTGTGGGTTCGTGTCCTCACAGCCCTGTGGTGGCCCTGTGGGGTTGTGTCACCTCTGTGTCCTCATAGCCCTGTGGTGGCCTCATGGGGGCCCTGTGGGTTTGTGTCACCTCCTTGTCCCCACAGCCCTGTGGTGGCTTCACGTCCTCATGGTGGCCCTGAGGCTTTGTGTCCCTATGGTGGCCCCGTGGCTTTGTGTCACCTCTGTGTCCCCACAGCCCTGTGGTGGCTCCATGGCTTCATGTCCCTATGGTGGCCCTGTGGCTTTGTGTCTCCTCTGTGTCCCCATGTCCCAGTCCCGTGTCCCCTCAGGGCATCCTGTGCCGCCTGGAGCACACCACACTCCTCATGTCTCCAATGTCCCCAGTGTCCACCATGTCCCTCTGTCCCCAATGTCCCCATGTTCAGCATGTCCCCAATGTCCCCAGGACATCCTGTGCCACCTGGAGCACACCACACCCGATGTCCCCAATGTCCCCATGTCCCTGTGTCCCCTCCATGTCCCCATGTCCCCAATGTCCCCTGACTGTCCCTGTGTTCTCAGGACATCCTGTGCCACCTGGAGCACACCACACCCAATGTCCCCATGTCCATCATGTCCTCAATGTCCACCATGTCCCTCTGTCCCCTCCATGTCCCCAGTGTCCCCTGACTGTCCCTGTGTCCCCATGTCCCCAGGACATCCTGTGCCGCCTGGAGCACACCACACCCAATGTCCCCAATGTCCCCTGACTGTCCCCAATGTCTCCATGTCCCCTGCTTGTGTTTAATGTCCCCATGTCCCCGTGTCCCCAGGACATCCTGTGCCGCCTGGAGCACACCACGCCCAATGTCCCCAATGTCCCCTGCCTGTGTTTAATGTCCCCATGTCCCTGTGTCCCCTCCATGTCCCCAATGTCCCCTGACTGTCCCCAATGTCCCCGTGTCCCCAGGACATCCTGTGCCGCCTGGAGCACACCACACCCGATGTCCCCATGTCCATCATGTCCTCAATGTCCACCATGTCCCTCTGTCCCCTCCATGTCCCCAATGTCCCCTGACTGTCCCCAATGTCCCCAGGACATCCTGTGCCGCCTGGAGCACACCACGCCCAGTGTCCCCAATGTCCCCTGCCTGTGTTTAATGTCCCCATGTCCCTCTGTCCCCTCCATGTCCCCAATGTCCCCTGACTGTCCCCAATGTCCCCGTGTCCCCAGGACATCCTGTGCCGCCTGGAGAGCACCACACCCAATGTCCCCAATGTCTCTTGACTGTCCCTGATGTCCCCGATGTCCCTCTGTCCCCAATGTCCCCTGACTGTGTTTAATGTCCCAATGTCCCCGTGTCCCCAGGACATCCTGTGCCACCTGGAGCACACCACACCCAATGTCCTCATGTCCTCCATGTCCCCAATGTCCACCATGTCCCTCTGTCCTCAATGTCCCCAGTGTCCCCTGACTGTCCCCAATGTCCCCAGGACATCCTGTGCCGCCTGGAGCACACCACACCCGATGTCCCCAATGTCCCCTGACTGTCCCCAATGTCTCTGTGTCCCCTCCATGTCCCCAATGTCCCCTGACTGTCCCCAATGTCCCCAGGACATCCTGTGCCGCCTGGAGCACACCACACCCAGTGTCCCCAATGTCCCCAATGTCCCCTGACTGTCCCCAATGTCCCCGTGTCCCCAGGACATCCTGTGCCGCCTGGAGCACACCACGCTGCGCAAGGTGACGGCCAACACCGCCATCTACTACGACCCCAACCCGCAGAGCACGGTGGTGGCCGAGGACCAGGAGTGGGTCAACGTCTACTACGAGATGCCCGACTTCGACGTCAGCCGCATCTCGCCGTGGCTGCTGCGCGTCGAGCTCGACCGCAAGCACATGACCGACCGCAAGCTGACCATGGAGCAGATCGCCGAGAAGATCAACGCCGGTGGGCGGGCGGGACGCGGGGCTTGGGGGGTCCTGGGGGCACCTGAGGGGGTTTGAGGTGATTTGGAGGAGGTTTGTGGGCGTCTGAGGAGGTTTTGGGGGGTTCTGAGGGGGTTTGAAGTGACCTGGATGAGGTTTGAGGGTATCTGAGGAGCTTTTGGGGGTTTCTGAGGGGGTTTGGGGGACCTGGATGAGGTTTGAGGACATCTGAGGAGGGTTTTAGGGGTTCTGAGGGGGTTTGGAGGACTTGGAGAGGGTTTGAGGTGACTTGGTTGAGTTCTGAGGGCATCTCAGGAGCTTTTGGAGGGTTTTGAGTGACCCTTGAAGGCATCTGAGAGCTCTTCAGGGAGCTCTGTGTGAGCCTGGAGGAGCTTTGGTGGTTCTTGGCCGATCCTGGAGGTCCCCTGGGTGCCGTCACCTCGGGGGTGACCCTGTCCCCACCCCGTGTCCCCCGCCAGGCTTCGGTGACGACCTCAACTGCATCTTCAACGACGACAACGCCGAGAAGCTGGTGCTGCGCATCCGCATCATGAACAGCGACGAGAACAAGATGCAGGAGGTGGGCGGGGACCCGGGGCCACCTCGGGGGCCACCTCGGGGGACACCTGGCGTGGCCTGGGCCTCACCCGTGTCCCACCGTGTCCCCAGGAGGAGGAGGTGGTGGACAAGATGGACGACGACGTCTTCCTGCGCTGCATTGAGTCCAACATGCTGACGGACATGACGCTGCAGGGCATCGAGCAGATCAGCAAGGTGGGGACACCTGGGGGCCTTGGGGACACCTGGGGGCCTTGGGGACACCTGGAGGGGCTTGGGGACATCTGGGGGTGCTTGGGGACACCTGGGGGGGTCCATGAAGGAATGGGAGGTCTCCAGAGATACCATCAAGCAGATCAGCAAGGTGAGGACACCTAGGGGGACTTGGAGACACCTGGGAGGGCTTGGGGACATCTGGAGGGGCTTGGGGACACCTCAAGGGGCTTGGAACCACCTGGAGGGGTTCATGAAGGGATGAGAGGTCACCAGAGATACCTGGTGACCTTCAGGAGGTTCCAGAAGACCTTTAGAAGGTCCAGGATGGTCCCTGGTGGCACCTGAGAAGGTCTTTGGGTACCACTGGTGCTCTGAGGGTTCAAGATCTCCAGGTGGTCTTGAGGAGCATCAGGAGCTCTCCATGGAGACTTTTAGGTGGTTCTAAGAGACCTTTAGGAGATCTGGGACACCCATGGTGACACCGTGGTGACACCTGCTGTCCCCCCCCGGCCAGGTGTACATGCACCTGCCGCAGACGGACAACAAGAAGAAGATCATCATCACCGAGGACGGCGAGTTCAAGGCTCTCCAGGAGTGGATCCTGGAGACCGACGGCGTCAGCCTGATGCGGGTGCTGAGCGAGAAGGACGTGGACCCCGTGCGCACCACGTCCAACGACATCGTGGAGATCTTCACCGTGAGTCGCTGGGGACACCCGGGGGTCAGGGACACACCTGGGGGCTCGTGGAGATCTTCACCGTGAGTCACCTGGGCTGGGGTTTGAGGAACATCATGGTCCTCATGGTCCTCATGGTTCATGATCTCCAGTGACATTGTGGAGATCTTCACCGTGAGTCACCTGGGACAGGGACACAGCTGGGCTGGGATTTGAGGGACATCTGGGTCCTCATGGTGGAGATCTTCTCCAGGAGTCACCTGGGACAGGGACTTCTGGGCTGGGATTTGAGGGTCGTCATGGTCCTCATGGTGGATGATCTCTAATGACATCGTGGAGATCTCCACCGTAAGTCACCTGGGGACACCTGGGCTGGGGTTTGAGGAACATCATGGTCCTCATGGTGGAGATCTTCACCGTGAGTCACCTGGGCTGGGACACACCTGCGTCCCCAGGCTAATGGGATTCCCACCCTCTGGATTTGGGGATTCCCACCCCTTCTGGATTTTGGGATTTGTGATCCCTGCATTTGGGGATTCCCACCCGCTGGATTTGGGGATTCCCACCCCCTGGATTTGGGGATTCCCACCCCCTGGATTTGGGGATTTCCCACCCCCTGGATTTGGGATTCCCACCCGCTGGATTTGGGGACTCCCACCCGCTGGATTTTGGGAATTCCAGAAGCTGTGGATCTCAGCGTTTCCGACCCCTTGGATTTGGGGATTCCCACCCTGAGTTTTGGTGTTTTGGGGTCCCCGCAGGTGCTGGGCATCGAGGCCGTGCGCAAGGCGCTGGAGCGGGAGCTCTACCACGTCATCTCCTTCGACGGCTCCTACGTCAACTACCGGCACCTGGCGCTGCTGTGCGACACCATGACCTCCAGGGGACACCTGATGGCCATCACCCGGCACGGCGTCAACCGCCAGGACACCGGGCCGCTCATGAAGTGCTCCTTCGAGGAGACGGTCAGGGGACAGCGGGGACAATGGGGACAATGGGGACAATGGGGACAACGGGGACAATGGGGACATTGGGGTTTGGGAATGGCCAGGACACTGGGCCGCCCATGAAGTGCTCCTTCGAGGAGACGGTCAGGGGACAGCGGGGACAATGGGGACAATGGGAACAGTGGGGACAGCGGGGACAATGGGGACAATGGGGACAGCGGGGTTTGGGAATGGCCAGGACACTGGGCCGCCCATGAAGTGCTCCTTCGAGGAGACGGTCAGGGGACAGCAGGGACAGCGGGGACAATGGGGACAGCGGGGACAATGGGGACAGCGGGGACAATGGGGACAGCGGGGACAATGGGGACAGCGGGGACAGCGGGGACAATGAGGACAGCGGGGACAATGGGGACAGCAGGGACAATGGGGACAGCAGGGACAATGGGGACAGTGGGGACAGCGGGGACAGTGGGGTGGGAATGGAGATTTGGGAATGGCCAGGACACCGGGCCGCTCATGAAGTGCTCCTTCGAGGAGACGGTCAGGGGACAGCAGGGACAATGGGGACAGCGGGGACAGTGGGGACAGCAGGGACAATGGGGACAGCGGGGACAGTGGGGACAACGGGGTGGGAATGGAGATTTGGGAATGAGAATTGAGGTTTGGGAACGTGATTTGGGGTTTGGGAACTGCCAGGACACCGGGCCGCTCATGAAGTGCTCCTTCGAGGGGACAGTGAGGGGACAACAGGGACAATGGGTCAACGGGGTTTGGGAATTGGGAATGGGAATTGGGGTGGGAATGGGGTTTGGGATTTGGGAGTGGGGTGGGAACAGAAATTGGGATAGGAATGGGGTGGGAATAGGGAATGGGCATGGGATTGGGGTGGGAATGGGGTTTGAGGGCTGACAGTGGGGAATTGGGGTGGGAACGGGGATTGGGGTGAGGATTAGGATGATAACGGGGTTTGGGAATTGGGGTGGGGATGGGAATGGGTAGGGAATGGGGTTTGGGTGCTGGGAACGGGGGTTTCTGTGAACATTTCCCAGGATTTGGGGTTCAAGAATCACAATTAACGATTGAAGCTGATTTCGGGGTGTCCCCTCACTCAGGTCGACGTCCTGATGGAGGCGGCCGCCCACGGGGAGAGCGACCCCATGAAGGGCGTGTCCGAGAACATCATGCTGGGCCAGCTGGCCCCGGCCGGCACCGGCTGCTTCGACCTCCTGCTGGACGCCGAGAAGTGCAAGCACGGCATGGAGATCCCCAGCGCCCTGCCCGGGCTCGGCGTCGGCGGCCGTGAGTCCCCAAAAACCCTGGGGACACCCCAGAACCCTGGGGACACCCCCCGAGAAAATTGGGACATCCCCTGGGAAAATGGGGACACCCCCAAAACCCTGGGGACAACCTCCAAGAAAATTGGGACACCCCCTGGGAAAAATGGAGACAACCCTGGGACAATTGGGACAACCCTGGGAAAATGGGGACAACCCCAGGAACAGCTGGGGACACCCCAAGGGTGGTGGCACCAAGACCTTCAAGGTCATGGTGGTCATTGGGCACTTGTGGTGTCCCCTGGCATGAGGGGAAAGCCTCAGGTTTTGGGGTCCATGCAGATTTTGGGGTGCATTGGGACTGGATCCTATGAGGGGAGAGTTAGGGTTGTAGTGGTGGTGACGTGAAGACCCCCCCAATGTCACCCTGGCCACCACCGTGTCCCAGCTTTGGTCACCTGGTGTCCCCCAGACGTTGATGTCCCGCAGGTGTTGATGTTCCCCCAATGGTGGTGTCCCCCAGATTTTGGGGTCCCCCAGATTTTGGGATTCCCCAGATGTTGATGTACCAGATTTTTGATGTCCCCCAATGTTGATGTCCCCATATTTTAGAGTCACCGCCATATTTTGATGTCCCCATATTTTGCTGTCCCCCAAATTTTGGTGTCCCCCCAGATTTTGATGTCCCTGAGATGTTGGTATCCCCCCAAAGTTGCTGTCCCCATATTTTGGTGTCCCCCCAATGTTGATGTCCCCATATTTGGTGTCCCCCATATTTTGGGGTCCCCCATATTTTGGTGTCCCCCATATTTTGGTGTCCCCCTGACCCCTTTCTCTCTCTCTCTCTCTCTCCCCACAGCCACCGGGATGTTCTTCGGCTCCGCCCCCAGCCCCATGGGGGGGATGTCCCCGGCCATGACCCCCTGGAACCAGGGGGCCACCCCGGCCTACGGAGCCTGGTCCCCCAGCGTGGGTGCGTGGGGAACTGGGAGGGAACTGGGATGGACTGGGATGGACTGGGAGGGAACTGGGAGGGACTGGGATGGAACTGAGAGGGGTTTGGGGTAAAATGGGGATGGCTGGGATGGCTGTGGGGCAGATGTGGGGTGTCCTGGGCTGTATTTGGGGCCGGTTTTGGGGTCCCCCTGACCCCCATTTCCCCCCACAGGCAGCGGGATGGGGCTGGGCTGTATTTGGGGGTGGATTTGGGGTCCTGGGCTGGTTTTGGGGTCCCCCTGACCCCCATTTCCCCCCACAGGCAGTGGGATGACCCCGGGCGGGGCCGGGTTCTCCCCCAGCGCCGCCTCCGACGCCTCCGGGTTCAGCCCCGGTTACTCCCCGGCCTGGTCACCAACACCCGGATCGCCGGGGTCACCCGGGCCCTCCAGCCCCTACATCCCCTCCCCCGGTGAGTACAGCCCCAAAAACACCCCAAATACCCATAAATTACCCTGTAACACCTAACAACACCCCAAACACCCTGTAACACCCTAAAATATCCCTGAAATAACACAAAGACACGTGAAACACCCTGTAACCTGTAACAACACCCCAAAACACATTGAAACATCCCAAAACACCCCGAAAATAACAGAAAACTCCCAGAGAGTACTCTGTGACTTGTAACAATATCCCAAACACCTTGTAACACCCTAAAATAACCTTAAATAATCCGAAACACCTGTAACCTGTAACAACACCCCAAAATTCACTGAAACACCCTGAAATACCCCTAAAATAACGGAAAGTAACCCAAAACACGCAGAGAGTACCTTGTAACTTGTAACAATATCCTAAACACCCTGTAACACCATAAACCACCCTAAAATAACCTCAAATAATCCAAAACACCCATAAAACACCCTGTAACCCCTAACAACACCTTGAAACACCCCAGAACAGCCCCATAACACCCGAACAACATCTCTAAGGGACCCACAATATCCCAACACCACCCACAGCCCCACAACACCCAAACAACACCTCTAAGAGACCCACAACACCTCAGAGGGACCCCCGACACCGCAAACAGCCCCACAACACCTGACCAACACCTCAAAGGGCCTCACAACCCTCCACAACACCCCAACCACCCCCTCCCAACACCCTGGTGACCCCCGTGTCCCCTCTCCGCAGGTGGCGCCATGTCCCCCAGCTACAGCCCGACGTCCCCCGCCTACGAGCCGCGGTCGCCGGGGGGCTACACCCCACAGAGCCCCAGCTACAGCCCCACGTCCCCCAGCTACAGCCCCACATCTCCCAGCTACAGCCCCACCTCGCCCAACTACAGCCCCACCTCGCCCAGCTACAGCCCCACCTCTCCCAGTTACAGCCCGACCTCGCCCAGTTACAGCCCCACCTCGCCCAGCTACAGCCCCACGTCCCCGAGCTACAGCCCCACGTCCCCCAGTTACAGCCCCACCTCGCCCAGCTACAGCCCAACATCGCCCAGCTACAGCCCCACATCTCCCAGTTACAGCCCCACTTCTCCCAGTTACAGCCCGACCTCGCCGAGCTACAGCCCCACCTCTCCCAGTTACAGCCCCACTTCCCCCAGCTACAGCCCAACCTCTCCCAGCTACAGCCCGACCTCGCCCAGCTACAGCCCCACCTCGCCCAACTACAGCCCCACCAGCCCCAACTACACCCCGACGTCTCCCAGTTACAGCCCCACCTCTCCCAGTTACAGCCCCACCAGCCCCAACTACACCCCGACCTCGCCCAACTACAGCCCCACCTCTCCCAGCTACAGCCCCACCTCTCCCAGTTACAGCCCCACCTCTCCCAGCTACAGCCCGTCCAGCCCCCGCTACACCCCGCAGTCGCCCACCTACACCCCCAGCAGCCCCAGCTACAGCCCCAGCAGCCCCAGCTACAGCCCCACGTCCCCCAAGTACACCCCGACCAGCCCCAGCTACAGCCCCAGCTCCCCCGAGTACACCCCGACCTCGCCCAAGTACAGCCCGACCTCGCCCAAGTACAGCCCCACGTCCCCCAAGTACAGCCCCACCTCGCCCACCTACAGCCCCACCACGCCCAAGTACAGCCCCACGTCGCCCACCTACAGCCCCACCTCGCCCGTCTACACCCCGACGTCGCCCAAGTACAGCCCCACCTCGCCCACCTACAGCCCCACGTCGCCCAAGTACAGCCCGACGTCGCCCACCTACAGCCCCACGTCGCCCAAGGGCTCCACGTACAGCCCCACGTCCCCCGGCTACAGCCCCACGTCGCCCACGTACAGCCTCACCAGCCCGGCCATCAGCCCCGACGACAGCGACGACGACAACTGAGGGCTCCGACTGTGGGCACGGGGGTGGCACAACCCCAAAACACCCCCAGATCCATGTGGGGATGGGGGTGGTACAACCCAAAAACACCCCCAGATCCATGTGGGGATGGGGGTGGTACAACCCAAAAACACCCCCAGATCCGTGTGGGGATGGGGGTGGCACAACCCAAAAACACCCCCGAATCCTTGTGGGGATGGGGGTGGTACAGCTCAAAACACCCCCAGAATCCGTGTGGGGACGGGGGTGGTACAGCCCAAAAACACCCCCAGATCCATGTGGGGATGGGGGTGGCACAACCCAAAAACACCCCCAGATCCATGTGGGGACGAGGTTGTTGTTGTTCTCAAAAATCCCCACGTGGATACAGGGTCGGGGTTGTTGTCACCCCAAAAACCCCACAGGCCTTGGGGGTGACCCCCCGGATCCATGTGGGGACATGGTTGTTGTCACACCCCAAAAACCCCACATGGATACGGGGTTGGGGTTGTCACCTCTTGAACCCTGAAATTGTGATGGGGTCGGAGTTGTCACCCCAAAAACCCCACATGGATACGGGGTCGGAGTTGTCACCCCCAAACCGCACAGGCCATGGGGCTGATCCCAACATTTATTTGGGGACAGGGTTGTGTCACCCCAAACCCCCAAATTCTGATGGGGATGGGGTTGTCACCCCAAAATCCCCACATGGATACAGGGATGGGATTGTTGTCACCCCCAAACCCCACAGGCCATGGGGGTGACCCCAGAATTGATTTGGGGCTGTGGCGGTTGTCACCCCCCAGACGCCCACGTGGATACGGGGTCAGGATTGTTGTCACCCCAAAAACTCCCACATGGATACGGAGTCGGGGGTGTCAACCCCAAACCCCCAAATTCTGATGGGGACAGGGTTGTTGTCACCCCCAAACCCCGCAGGCCGTGGGGGTGACCCCAAAATTGATTTGAGGACGGGCTTGTTGTCACCCAAAACCCCCACATGGATTTGGGGTCGGGGGTGTCACCCCAAAACCCAAAACCCCAAAACTGGCTGTGGGGGTGACACATGAATTTCCATGAGAAAAGGGTTGTCACCCCAATAAAACCTCTACAGGTTGTGGGGGTGACCCCAATGTCCGATGGTGACGGGATTGTCACCCCCAGATGGAAATGGGGTTGGGGTTGTCACCCTCAAATCCTGAAATTCCAGTGTGGACAGGGCCGTTGTCACCCCCGTTGTCACCCGGACTGTTGGGGTGACCCTGGAATTAGGGTGACACCAGAGGATGGTGGTGGCCAAATTTGAGGTCACCCCTAAATTGGGGTTACCCCCAAAGTTGGAAACACCCTCAAGTTTGAGGGGGAACTCCTGAATTGAACTTTTGGGGGACCCCAAAGTTCACAGGGGGCAACCCCCAAACTGGGAGGGACCCCTGAGCTGGGGAGGACCCCAAAATTGGGGAGAAAACCCAAAATTGGGGAGAAACCACCTAAATTGGGGTGTAACCTTTAAATTGAGGGGTTGATACCTAAATTGGGGTCAAACCCTGAAATTGGGGGGTTGATCCCCAAACAATTTGGGGTGACCCCCAATCCGAGGGTGCCCCCCCATCCCCCCCAGTTTAGGGGTGACCCCTCCAGTTGGGGCGGGGGAGGGGCAGACGTGGGAGCCCCTCCCCCCTTTTGGGGTTTTTTTGGGGGGTTGTAATTTATGGGGTTCGTTAATGAGGAGGGGGAGGGGGGTGGGGGAGGGGCGCTTGTTGGTGGCGGTTTTGGGGTTTGGGGGGGGGGCGTTCTTTGCCCCTCCCCCACCCCCCTTTGTTTCGCTGTTTTCACTTTTGGGGTTGTTGGGGGTGGGGGGGAAATGAATTTTGGGGAATTTCTGGTTTTTTGGGGGAAGTTAATAAAAGTTTTACTGATTTTCATCTGTGGCTGCTTTTGGTGGAGGGGGGACACCCCAAAACTCGTTTGGGGACAGCTGGGCACAGCTGGACAGCTGTGGTGGCCCTGGAGAGCTTGAGGATGTGGAGGAACATCAGGGTGGGCACGGAAGAACATCGTGGTGGCCATGATTGGGTCATGGCGGCCATGGTTGTGTCATGGTGGCCATGGTTCTGTCATGGTGGCCATGGTTGGGTGGTGGTTGCCATGGTTGGGTGGTGGTGGCCATGGTTGGGTCATGGTGATGATGGTTGGGTCATGGTTGCCGTGGCTGTTTCATGGTGGCCATGGTTTGGTGGTGGTGGCCATGGCTGTTTCATGGTGGCCGTGGTTGTGTCACCTCTTGGTTGCTCCCCACCCACTCCAGGACCTCCCTTAGGGACACCCCAAACCCTTGGGTGCCATTTTGGGAACCCCCTCAAACCTTCAGGCGTCATTTTGGGGTCCCCAAACCCTCAGGCGCCATTTTGGGGTCCCCAAACCCTGAGGTGCCATTTTGGGGTGTCCCAGGTCCCTCTGGACCCTTTTTGGGTCATTTTTAGGGTCGCAGGTCCCTCTGGACCTTCTTGGGGCGCCATTTTGTGGTCCCCAAATCCCCTTTTTGGCGGGAAAAGCCGAAACCCCGCCCACAGGGGGAGGAGCCAATCCAGACCCGCTGCACTCCAAATATGGCGATAGAGGCGTGGCCAAAACAGCGTGCCGTTAAGAGGCGTGGCCACAAGGGGGCGTGGCCTCTCGCAGTCATGGCGGCGCCCATGGAGGACGGTGCGCGTGAGGGGGGCGGGAGAATTTGGGGATTTTTGGGTTTTTTGGGGGTTTTTTTCGGGGGGATTTTGGGTTTTTTGAGGGTGGGGGCGGCGCTCTGACCTCTCCCCTCCCCCCGCAGCCCCTCTGGGGGTTCCCGAACCCCCCGGGACCCCTCAGGACGCGGCCGCGGCGGAGCCCGAGGAGGAGGAGGAGGAGCTCGAGTGAGTTTTGGGTGAAATTTTGGGTGCCCTGAGGGGTTTGGGGGGGGTCTCTGAGGGATTTTGGGTGTCCCTGAAGGGTTTTGGAGGTTCCCTGATTGGTTTGGGGGATCCCTGAGGGGTTTTGGGGGTCCCTGAGGGGTTTTGGGGGGTCCCTGAGGGGTTTGGGAGCTCCCTGAGGGGTTTTGGGGATCCCAGAGGCGTTTTGGGGCTCCCTGACGGGTTTGGGTGGTCCCTGAGGGGGTTTTGGGGCTCCCTGAGGGATTTTTGGGGTTCCCTGAGGGATTTTTGGGGCTCCCTGAGGGGTTTTGGGGTTCTCTGACCCCCCCCTCCTCCGGCTCTCCCCAGTTTCCCCCAGTTCGATTTCGGCCGCCCCCCCCACCCGGTTTGGGGGGCTCGGGAGGAATTCGCGAAGCGCCCCGAGAATTACCTGCGAGGCTGCAAATGGTGAGAGACCCCAAAAATCAGCCCAAAAACCTCCCTGAATTACCCCAAAACCCCCCTCTAAAAATCCGCCCAAAAATCACCCCAAAGCACCCTCCCCCAAAATCACCCCAAAACCCTCCATAAATCACCCCAAAGCCTTCCTAAATCACCCCAAAAATCAACCCAAAACATCAACCCAAAAACCTCCCTAAGTCATCCCCAAAATCTCCCCAAAACCCCTAAAAATCACCAAAAAAACCCTCCCCTAAACCCTCTGTAAATCACCCCTAAACCCCCCAAAAATCACCCCGAAACCCGCCCAAAAATCTGGGGTGACATTTGGGGGTCCCCAACCCCTGGGTTTATTTTGGGGTGACATTTTTGGGGTCCCCAAGCCCCGGGTTCATTTTTGAGGTGACATTTTTGGGGTCCCCAACCCCTGGGTTCATTTTGGGGTGACATTTTTGGGGTCCCCAAGCCCCGGGTTAATTTTTGGGGTGACATTTTTGGGGTCCCCCCCAGGGCCCCCGACGGTTCCTGTGTCCTCACCTGCAGCAACGACAACGCCCTGAGGATCTTCGACCTCCCCCTGCCCCCGGGACCCCCCCCAGGGGCGCCCCTCCCCCAAATGGTGGGTGGGGGGGTGGGGGTCACTCTGGGGGGGGGGGTTGGGGTCATTTTGGGGGGGTTTGGGTCAGTTTGGGGGGGTTTGGGGCCATTTTGGGGGGGTTTGGGTCAGTTTGGGGCGTTCTGGGGGGGGTTTGGGGTCACTTTGGGGGGATTTTTCGTCATTTTGGGGGTGGGTTGGGGTCACTTGGGGTGTCCTGGGGGGTTTGGGGTCACTTGGGGGGGTCTTGGAGGGGATTTGCGGGGTTTGGGGTCATTTTGGGGGAATTTGGGGTCACTTGGGGGGGTCCTGGGGGGAATTTGGGGGTCCAGGGGTCACTCATTGATTACTCAGTGGGCACTCACTGGTCAGTGGTCACCCATGGTCACTCTGTTCGGTCAGTGGTCACTCAGTGGTCACTCATGGTCACTCATTGGTCACTCAGGGGTCACTCAGGGTCACTTATTGGTCACTGTGGTCACTCACTGGTCACTCATTGGTCACTCAGTGGTCACTCACTGGTCACTCACTGGTCACTGTGGTCACTCATTGGTCACTCAGTGGTCACTCAGTGGTCACTCACTGGTCACTCACTGGTCACTCAGTGGTCACTGTGGTCACTCATTGGTCACTCACTGGTCACTGTAGTCACTGTTGGTCACTCACTGGTCACTCAGTGGTCACTGTGGTCACTGTGGTCACTCAGTGGTCACTCAGTGGTCACTGTGGTCACTCAGTGGTCACTGTGGTCACTGTGGTCACTCAGTGGTCACTCACTGTCACTGTAGTCACTGTTGGTCACTCAGTGGTCACTCAGTGGTCACTCAGTGGTCGCTGTGGTCACTCACTGGTCACTGTGGTCACTGTGGTCACTCAGTGGTCACTCACTGTCACTGTGGTCACTCACTGTCACTGTGGTCACTCAGTGGTCACTCACTGTCACTGTGGTCACTCACTGTCACTGTGGTCACTGTGGTCACTCAGTGGTCACTCACTGGTCACTCACTGGTCACTCACTGGTCACTGTGGTCACTCACTGGTCACTTTGGTCACTCATTGGTCACTCACTGGTCACTGTGGTCACTCAGTGGTCACTCACTGTCACTGTGGTCACTGTGGTCACTCAGTGGTCACTCACTGGTCACTGTGGTCACTCACTGGTCACTGTAGTCACTGTTGGTCACTCACTGGTCACTCAGTGGTCACTGTGGTCACTCAGTGGTCACTGTGGTCACTCACTGGTCACTGTGGTCACTGTGGTCACTCAGTGGTCACTCACTGTCACTGTGGTCCCTGGGCAGCTCCCGGCCGTGCAGGTGGCCGAAGGTGACACCATCTACGACTTCACCTGGTACCCCCTGATGGACTCCAGCGACCCCCCCAGCTGCCTGTGAGCACTGGGAGAGACTGGGAGGGACTGGAATGGACTGGGATGGACTGGGATATACTGGGAGGGACTGGGATGGACTGGGATAGACTGGGATATACTGGGAATGGACTGGGATGGACTGGGAATGGAATGGGAATGGACTGGGATGGACTGGGATATACTGGGGGGGACTGGGATGGACTGGGATATACTGGGAGGGACTGGGATGGACTGGGATGGACTGGGAATGGACTGGGAGGGACTGGGATGGACTGGGAATGGACTGGGATGGACTGGGATATACTGGGGGGGACTGGGATGGACTGGGAGGGACTGGGATATACTGGGAATGGACTGGGAGCACTGGGAGGGACTGGGATACACTGGGGGTACTGGGAGGGACTGGGATAAACTGGGAATGGAATGGGAGGGACTGGGATATACTGGGGGGGACTGGGAAATACTGGGAATGGAATGGAATGGACTGGGAGCACTGGGAGGGACTGGGATAAACTGGGAGGGACCTAGGATGGCACTGGTTGTTACTGGGATGAACTGGGAGGGTGTTCTGGGAGCAGGGGCAATTCCTGGGAGGTCATTACTGGTCTGTACTGGTCTATACTGGTTCATACTGGTGTGTACTGGTTTATACTGGTCCGTACTGGTCTGTATCGGTCTCTACTGGTCCGTATTGGTCCATATCAGTCCATACTGGTCCTTACTGGTCTGTACCGGTCCACAGTGGTCCATCCTGGTTTATACTGAACCACACTGGTTTATACCAGTCCATACTGGTTCATACTGGTCTATACCCCTCTGTATTGGTCTGTACCGCTCCATACTGGTTTATACTGGTCTATACCAGTCCCTACTGGTTTATACTGGTCCGTACCGCTCCATACTGGTTTGTACTGGTCTATACCAGTCCCTACTGGTTTATACTGGTCCGTACCGCTCCATACTGGTTCATACTGGTCCGTACTGGGCAGGGTGGCCGCCAGCAGCCGGGACAGCCCCGTGCACCTGTGGGACGCCTTCGATGGGAGCCTGAGGGGATCGTTCCGGGCCCACAACCACCTGGTGGGCACTGGGGGGACTGGGGAGGAACTGGGACAAACTGGGAGGGACTGGGGGGGGACTGGGATCAAACTGGGGGGGACTGGGATCAAACTGGGAGAAACTGGGAGGGACTGGGACAAACTGGGAGGGAGTGGGACAAACTGGGGGAGCTGGGGGGGACTGGGGTCATACTGGAGGGACTGGGGGGAACTGGGAGGATTTGGGGACCCCTGGGATGTCCCTGGGTGGGTTTTGGGGTCTCCCCATTCCCTGTAGGGTTTTTGGGCCCCCTCACCTGTCCCAGGCAGTTTTGGGGTGCTCATTTTTGGGGTGCCCCCAGGGGTGTCCCAGGCAGTTTTGGGGTGTCCCTGGGCAGTTTTGGGGTGCTCTCAGGTGGTTTTTGGGTGCTCTCAGGTGGTTTTTGGGGTGCTCTCGGGTGGTTTTTGGGGTGCTCTCGGGTGGTTTTTGGGGTGCTCTCGGGTGGTTTTTGGGGTGCTCATTTCCGGGCTGTCCAGGACGAGCCCGTGGCCCCTGGGGTGTCTCAGGCAGTTTTGGGATGTCCCTGGGCAGTTTTGGGTGCTCTCAGGCGGTTTTTGGGGTGTCGCTGGCAGTTTTGGGGTGCTCTCGGGTGGTTTTTGGGGTGCTGTCAGGCGGTTTTTGGGTGCTCATTTCCGGGCTGTCCCAGGACGAGCCCGTGGCCCCTGGGGTGTCCCAGGCAGTTTTGGGGTGTCCCTGGGCAGTTTTGGGGTGCTGTCAGGTGGTTTTTGGGGTGCTCTCGGGTGGTTTTTGGGGTGCTGTCAGGCGGTTTTTGGGTGCTCATTTCCGGGCTGTCCCAGGACGAGCCCGTGGCCCCTGGGGTGTCTCAGGCAGTTTTGGGATGTCCCTGGGCAATTTTGGGGTGCTCTCAGGCGGTTTTTGGGGTGTCGCTGGGCAGTTTTGGGGTGCTCTCAGGCGGTTTTTGGGGTGCTGTCAGGCGGTTTTTGGGGTGCTCATTTCCGGGCTGTCCCAGGACGAGCCCGTGGCCCCTGGGGATATCCTGGCTGGTTTTGGGGTGTCCCTGGGCAGTTTTGGGGTGCTCTCAGGTGGTTTTGGGGTGCTCTCGGGTGGTTTTTGGGGTGCTGTCAGGCGGTTTTTGGGGTGCTCATTTCCGGGCTGTCCCAGGACGAGCCCGTGGCCCCCCACTCGCTGGCGTTCTCCCCGGACGGCTCGCGGCTCCTCGGGGGCTTCGACGGCGCCGTGCGCGAGTTCCCGACCGAGCGCCCGGGCCGGGGCGGGGCTCAGCGCAGCCTGCACCGTGAGGGGCGGGGCCTGGGGGGCGGGGCTCAATGGGGTGGGGTCTGTGGGAGGGCTGGGGCGGGGTACGCGCGGTTCCTGCCCTTTCTTTGGGGTTAAAATGGGGTTTGCGTGGGAAACTCGGGGGTTAAAAGGGGCGTGGTCTAAATAAAACGGGCGTGGCCTGATGGGGTGGGGTCTATGGGAGGGGCTGGGGTGGAGCAGGGGTGGTTCCCAGCCTTTATTTGGGGTTAAAATGGGAAAGTCAGGTTAAAATGGGGTTAAAAGGGGTGGGGTGGGTGAAAAAAGGGGCGTGGTCTAAAGGAGTGGGGCGTGGCCTAAAGGAGTGAGGTCCCCGGTGGGGCTGGTGTGGTTCCCACCCTTTATTTGGGGTTAAAATGGGGTTTGCGTGGGAAACTCAAGGGTTAAAATGGGTGGGGCCAAAAGGGGCGTGGTCTAATAGAAAAGGGCGGGGTCTAAAGGGGTGGGGGCCTGGGGCAGGGTAAAAAGGGGTGGAGCTTAAAGGGGAGTGGCATGGCAAAACGTAAATGGGTGGAGCATAAGAGGGTGCGGCTTTGATGGGCATGGCCCAAGGAGGGTGGGGCTTGGATGATTGGCGTCCAAGGGGGTGTGGCCTTACTAAAGGGCGTGGCCTAACCTTTATCTCCACCCCTTCCCAGAGGGTGGCCATGGCCAGCGAGGCCTGATTGGCTGCCTGGCCTTCAGCCCAGCCAATCGCTGTTCGCCTGCGGCTCCTATGGGCGGAGCCTGGGGCTGTACCCGCTGGAAGGGGGCGGGGCCGTGGCGCTCTGGCCCCGCCTCCCGGCCGCGCCCACTCACCTGCGCTTCAGCCCCTGCGGGACGCACCTGTACGCCGGCGGAGGAAGGTGGGCGTGGCCAAAAGTGGGCGCGGCCTAAAGTGGGTGGGACATCAGGTGGGCGTGGCCCATTCTGGGTGTGGTGTTTGAGTGTTGCATGGGGTGGGTGTGGCCTGTGGGTTGTTATGAGGGTGTGGCCTTGTGGTAGGCGGGACTTTGGGAGTGGGGGTGCGGCCTCATTGCTGGGGGCGTGGCCTCACTTAAACTGGGCGTGGCTTTATGGGTGTGGCTTGGTGTCTGATTGACATCTCCCAGTATGGTGGGTGGAGCTTTGTGGGCGCGGCTTAGGGGCTGTGAGGTGTTTTGCTCATTAAGGGGGCGTGGCTCCGGGCCTGATGGGCGTGTCCCGGTCTGGCCCCTCCCCCCAGGACCACCACATCCTGTGCTGGGACCTTCGTGTCCCCGAGCGCCCCCTCCTGGCGCTGCCGCGGCGCGTGGCCACCAACCAGCGCGTGACCTTTGACCTCGACCCGTGAGTGACCCCGACCCCCAAAAATGGGGCACCTCTGGGGACACCTGGGGACACCTGGGGCACCTTTGGGGACACCTGGGGCACCTTTGGGGACATTGGGGACACCTGGGGAACCTTTGGGGACACGTGGGGAAACTTTTGGGGGGATTTAGGGGGTTCTGAACACCTGGGGCATCTTTTGAGAGGATCTGGGTGGTCCTGGACACCTGGGTCACTTTTTGGGTGGATTTTGGGTGGTCCTGGACACCTGGGTCACATGTTTGGGGGTGCAGCCCCCCCGGATCAGATTTTGGCCGTGGCTCCGAGGGGATTTTTGGTCCCCCCCGTTTTCGGGGTGTTTTCAGGGGGTCGGGGTCTCTCACTGCCCCCTGTCCCCCCAGCTCGGGGCGGTTCCTGGTCAGCGGTGACACCGATGGCTTTGTCACCGTCTGGACACGCTGGCCCCTCCCCCCGGCCGCGGGGACCCCCCCGAGCTGCCCCCCCTGCTCCGGTTCCGCGCCCTCCGCGACTGCGTCAACGGCACCAGGTAACCCCAAAAACCGGGGGTTTTACCCCCAAAAAAATTTGGGGTTTGCCCCATAAAAACATTGGGAATCTCCCGTAAAAAGACCTGGAGATCCCCTGAAAAACTTGGGATACCCCCAAAACATTTGGGACCCCCCCAAAAAAACCATTGGGGACCTCTCCCAAAAAAACGTTGGGACCCACCCAAATAAAATTTGGGGATCCCCCAAAAATACTTTAGATCATCCCCAGACCCCCAAATTTCCACCCCAAAACCCCCAAATTTCCGCCACAAATCCCCCAAACCTTTGAATTTCCACTTCAGACCCCCCTAAATTTCCACCCCAAACTCTGTCAAATTTCCCCCCAAATCTCCACCCCAAATCCCCCAGATTTCCACCCCAAATCTCCCCAAATTTCCACTCTAAATCCCCCAAATTCCACTGAAATTTCCCCGAATTCCTGCAAATTTCCCCAAAATTTCCACCCTGAATCTCCCCAAATTTTCACCCCGAATTCCCCCAAATCCCCCCAATTGCCACCCAAACCCTCGAATTTTCCCCAGATTTTCCAAATCCCCCAAATCTCCCGTTTTCCCCCCATTCCCAGCCTGCACCCCGCGCTGCCGCTCCTGGCCACGGCCTCGGGCCAGCGCCTGTTCCCGGCGCCGTGGGACAGTGGCGGTGACAGCGACGGGGACAGCGAGGGGACACCGGCGCCGGGCGGGGACATCCGGCTGCAGCTCTGGTGGTGGGGACACGGGGACACCAACGGGGACACCCCTGGGGACAGCGGGACCGACCATTCTCACCTACCTGGGGACACCGATTGTCACCTCTCTGGGGACACGGGGACTGGAGATTGTCACATCCCTGGATCCACCGAGTGTCACCTCCCTGGGGACACCGGCACTGGCGATTGTCACCTCCCTGGGGACACTGGGACTGGCGATTGTCGCCTCAGCGGGGACAGCGTGACTGGCGATTGTCACACTCCTGGGCACACCGATTGTCACCTCTCTGGGGACACCGGGAGGTCATTGTCACCTCCCCGAGAACGTCCAATGTCACCTCCTTGGTGACATTTGACCTCCTTGGGGACACCTGGACCAGCCATTGTCACCCCCCTGGGGACATTGGGGCCTGAGATTGTCACCTCCCTGGGGGACACTGAGTGTCACCTCCCTGGGGACAGTGGGACTGGAGACTGTCACCTCCCTGGGACACTGTGACCACTGACTGTCACCTCCTTGGGGACACTTGGACTGGAGATTGTCACCCACCCCAGGGACAGTGACTGTCACCTTTGGGGACCAGAACTGTCACCCTTGAGACCCCTGGAGGGTGACAGACCCTGGTGACCCCAAATGTCCCCCCCAGGCCTCGGTTGTACTAAAGCCGTTGTGACTGTCACCCTCTGTCACCCCTGTGGCTGTCACAGGTGGGGGCGTGGCCAGACCTGCCCCGCCCCTGCTCCCCAAACTCCCCCAGGTGACCCAAAATCTTCCCCACCCCCACGGTGGTCCCCACCCTGCAATTCTGGCGTTGCCCCTTTAAGAGACCCCCCCACACAAAGGGGTGGAGCCTGTTCCTAAGCAGCTTCACTGTCACCATGGCAACGGTGCGGTTGTGGTGTTGCCATGGAAATCTGTGTGGCACTGCTGGCCACGCCCCTGCCTTGAGGCCACGCCCACAGCATGGTCAGATCTGTGGGTGTGGCCACATTAACTTTTGGCCACACCCCTTCAAAAAAGACCACGCCCCATTTTAAGTGCCTGGCCATGCTAATTGTGTTAACCACGCCCCCAAATCCACATCCCATCCCAATCCACGCCTTTTAAATATTCAAACCACGCCCACCTTTTCATGCCACGCCCCAAGTCTCCCAAACAACGACCACACCCATCCGTGACCACGCCCCTTTATCAACCCCAGCCATCCCCACCTCTTCACTACGCAGCCACGCCCACCCGCGAGGCCCGTCCCCTTTTCCAAACCACGCCCCTCCGAAGCCCCGCTCCTCCCCCGGCGCGGTCGCAGCCGGGGCGGCCCCGCGGGGTCCCGGGTTCGAGTCCGGGGGCGGCTCCGGGGGGTCCCGGGTTCGAGTCCGGCGGCGGCTCCCGGGGGGTCCCGCGGGGGTCGCGGCCGCCGGGGGCGGGGGGCGATGGCGGGGCGCGCGGCCGCGCTGCTCGTGGCCGTGCTGGGCGCGGGGGCCGCGGGGCTCAGCCTGGAGCCGGTGGTGTGGCACACCGGGAACCGGCGGTGAGAGCGGGGGAGCGCGGACGGGCGGGCGGGGGGCGACGGAGGGATTGAGGGATTGGGGGGGTTTCGGGGGTCTTTAGGATATTGGGGAGGTCTGAGGAAATTGGGGGATTTGAGGGTCGGAGGGGTTGAGGAGCACGGGGGGGATTGAGGGGTTTGGGGGTACCGGGAGGGGGATTGAGGGACCTGGGCTCTGAGGGGACTGGGGGGTCTGGGGAGTCTTTAGGATCTTGGGGAGGTCTGAGAGAATTGGGGATTTGGGGGCACCGAGGGGGTCTTGGGGTACCAGGACTCTGAGAGGATTGGGGATCTTGAGGGTCTGGGGTGTCTGAAGAAGAATGGGGGGTCTGAAGAACCTGTGGGGATTGGGTGTTTTGGGGGGTCTGGGGGGGTCTGGAGGTATTGGGGGGTCTGAGGGGGGATCAGGGGAGGCCGGGGGGGGGCTTGAGCGGATTTGGGGGGGTCTTGAGGGGGCTTGGGGGTCTGAAAAAGTCAGGAGGAAAAGGGGAGGGGGTCCTGAGGGTCTTTGAGGGGGGTCTGAAGGGTTGGGGGTCTTGTCACCCCCTCCAGGTGACCCTGAGAGACGGGGATGGGGACATGGGGGGTGACACTGTGTGGGTGACACCGAGGGGGACGCAACAGGCTGCGGGTGACATCATCTGTGTGACACCGTGAGTGACACTGGTGCTCTAGCTGAGTGTGACACCCTGAGTGTGACAATGTGAGTGGCACCGTGACACCGTGGCCGTCACCATGACGATGTGTGCCAGCGCAGGTGTCACCGCACCTGTCACACTGAGCAGGTGTGACACCAGCACAGAGAGGTGACATTGTCACAGGGGGGTGACACCAGGTGCTACTCTGTATGTGTGACACAGTCACAGCCACACGGTCACAGCCGCACGGTGACAGTCCCACAGTGACAGTGACATGGTGACAGTGACGCGGTGACATCCCCATCCCCCCCTCTGTCCCCCTCGGGTGCCCCCGGCCCCGGGTCCCCCCTGCTGTGTCCCCTCCCCCCCCCGGCCCCCCACAGAGCAGGTGGGGGAGGGGCAGCGGTGCCGTTGCCATGGTGACAACAATGGCTGCCCAACCCCCCCCCCAGTGCTGCGGGGGCGCCTGACGGGAGTGTCACCCTCCTGTGGTGTCACACAGTGTCACCCTCACAGTGTCACTGTCACGGTGGCAGTGTCACGTTTGTCACCGTGTCACCTTCACCATCTCAATGTCACAGTGGCAGAATCACATCTGTCAGTGTGTCATTCCCATGGTGTCACTGCCATGGTGGCAGTGTCACCCATCCCTGCAGTGTCACACCTGTCATGGTGGCAGTGTCACACCTGTCACTGTGTCACACATGCAGTGTGTCACCTGGTGTCACCTCTGCTGTGTCACCCTGACCATGATGGTGTCACGCACACAGTGTCACACACACACAGTGTCACACACACAGTGTCACACAGTGTCACACACACACAGTGTCACACACACACAGGATGTCACACACAGAGTGTCACACACAGTGTCACACACAATGTCACACAGTGTCACACACACAGTGTCACACACACACAGTGTCACACACAATGTCACACACAGTGTCGCACACACAGTGTCACACACAGGATATTGCACAATGTCACACATTGTCACACCATTGTCACACATTGTCACACTGTCCCCACAGGTTCCAGGACGACGGTGGGTACGTGCTGTACCTGCAGATCGCTGACCTGGTGTGCCCGGGGGGGGCAGTGTCACACACACAGGATGTCACACACAGTGTCACACACAGAATGTCACAGTGTCACACAGCAGTGTCACAGTGTCACACGCAGTGTCCCCATGTCCCGCAGGTTCCAGGACGACGGTGGCTACGTGCTGTACCCGCAGATCGGTGACCGCCTGTACTTGGTGTACCTGGGGGGGGCAGTGTCACACGCACAGTGTCACACACAGACAGTACCACACATACACAATGTCACACATTGTCACACATTGTCACACACAATGTCACACATTGTCACACTGTCCCCGCAGGTTCCAGGACGACGGTGGCTACGTGCTGTACCCGCAGATCGGTGACCGGGTGTGCCCGGGGGAGGCAGTGTCACACACACAGTGTCACACACACAGGATGTCACACACACAGTGTCACACGCACAGTGTCACACACAGGATATTGCACACTGTCACAGTGTCACACGCAGTGTCACAGTGTCACACACAGTGTCCCCATGTCCCCGCAGGTTCCAGGACGACGGTGGCTACGTGCTGTACCCGCAGATCGGTGACCGCCTGGACCTGGTGTGCCCGGGGGGGCGGGCTACGAGTACTACAAGCTGTACCTGGTGGGGGGGGCGCAGGCGCGGCGCTGCCAGGTGCAGGCGCCGCCCGGCCCCGCCCCCCCCGGCCCCGCCCCCACGCTGCTGCTCACCTGCGACCGCCCCCAGCGCGACGTGCGCTTCACCATCAAATTCCAGGAGTTCAGCCCCAACCTCTGGGGACACGAGTTCCGCCGCAGCACGACTATTACATCATCAGTGAGCCGTGACGTCATCACCGGGGGTGGTGGCATCGTGGGGGGGGGTGGTGATGTCATCCACGGGTTGGTGATGTCATTGGGGAACAGGTGGAGGGGAGGGGTTGGGTTCTATTTAGGGTGTGTGCTGGTGATGTCATTGGGGTGGTGATGTCATCATCAGAGGGGTGATGTCATTGACAGGGGGTTGTGATGTCATTGTAAATGTGGGTGATGTCATTGGAGAACAGGTGGAGGGGAGGGAGGTGTTGGAGGAGGGGTTGGGTTGTGTTTAGGGTGTGCTGGTGATGTCATCAGGGTGGTGATGTCATAGGGAGGAGTGGTGATGTCATCATCATCAGGGAGGGGGCAGCTGTAGGGGGGGCTTTGGGAAGGGTCTTGGGGCTCTTTTGCTATTGGGGAGGTCCTGGTGATGTCATCATGGTGTGATGTCATCAGCGACTTGGTGATGTCATCAGAGGGGAATGACGTCAATGGCATGGTCCCGTGGGGAAGTACGAGTGGTAGGGCAGGAGTGATGTCATTATGATGTCATCATCGATACTGTGATGTCATTAATGTGTGATGCTCTGATGTCACTGGGTGGGTGATGATATCACAGGGTGTGACGTCACCAGAGCGGGCGATGACATCAAGGGAGGGGCATGACCATGGAGTGAGGTTTTGTGAAGCGTGTGATGACATCACCGATGACGGCACCAACCCCCTCCCCCTTTTCAGCCACATCGGACGGGACCCCCGAGGGGCTGGAGAACGGCCAGGGCGGGGCGTGCCTGACGCGGGCCATGCGCGTCACCCTGCGCGTGGGACAGCGTGAGTGTGGCCCCGCCCCCTCCCCGCCCCGCCCCTCCCCCTAAACCACGCCCCCCTCTCACCCTCCCTCCCATCCCCCACAGGCCCCGGGGCGGAGCCTCCGCCGGACCCGGACACAGGTAAAGGTGTGAGGGGGCGGAGCAGGGGGCGGGGCTTTGCTCACATAAAGCCCCGCCCTGACTCCTCCCTTTTTTCAGGTCCAGCCAATCAGACGAGCCCGCCCGGGCCGGGCCCGCCCCCCGCGCGGGAGGGGGCGGTGCTGGGGGCGGCGGGGGGCGGGGCCGCGCTGCTGGCGCTGCTGGGGGGGGCGGGGGGGGCGCTCTGGTGGCGGCGCCGCCCCCGGAGAGCCCCGAAAACCCCGCGGGGAGGGGCGGGGCCCGCCAGGCCACGCCCACACGGGACAGGCCCCGCCCACCCCCTGCGCGAGCTGCCCCTCCCCCCCGCGGCCCCGCCCCCCGCCTATTACAAGGTGTGAGGGGGTGGGGGAGGGGCGGAAGACCAAAATTGGGGAGGCCCCGCCCACAAAAATGGAAGGACACGCCCCTTCCTGAAGCTCCGCCCTCTTGGGGAAAAGGGGAATGAAGGACCCAAAAAGGGGAGAATTTGCCCCAAAATGAACCCCCAGATGTGGGGGATGGGGCTTAACAAGGAGGCGTGGCCTGAGTGGGGCAAGGTCACTACAGGGTGTGCCTAATTTGCCTATGGTGCCACCCCATGGGGCGTGGTCAACCAAATATGGGCGTGGCTTCACCTGGGGAGGCGGAGCTTTAGCGGCTTTGAGGCGTCACTCCTGGGGAAAGGGGCGGGGCATAATGATGCCACCCTCCCATTGGCCATGATGAAGCCCCACCCACGTGAAGGGTGGGGTCACTTAGGCCACACCTCCATGGCAAAAGGGGGCGGGGCTTTCCCATCACAGCGACCAAGCGGATGACCCGGAAGTGACGTCATAGCGATAAAGAAGCAGGGCTTCCTGTGTGATGTCACACATGGGGGCGTGGCCTCACTGTGCACCCACTGCTGATTAGAAATTTA
>NW_026948527.1:75188-113366 GCF_035770615.1 Melospiza melodia melodia | reverse complement strand
TCCAAAACACTCAGAAATGGGCACACTGATTTTAGAGCTCCCTCTTTTCTAGAAAAGCTCATAAATAAATAAATTTGAATTTTAACCTCCTTTTTTTTTGCCCCAAACCCCTCAGAAATGGGCAAATCTCACCTTTTGCTGCTTCCCTGACCTTTTCCTCTGGCTTTTTCTGCACTTTTTTGTCCAATTTCTGGATTATTTTCCCTCAAAACCCCATGTGGGACCCCCAAACCAACCCCAAATCCACTTTTTAAAATCTCCCCGTCTGACCACCCCAAATCCCCATTTTTACCCTTTTTCCTCCCCCAAATCTCCATTTTTTACCCTTTTTCCTCTCACAACACCCCCAATCTCCATTTTTTCCACTTTTTCACCCTCTAAACCCCCAAAATCCCCATTTTTTCCACTTTTTCCTCCTCTAACCCCCCAAATCCCCATTTTTCTCCACCTTTCTCCCCCCGGATCAGAACTTTTGCCCATTTTGAACCTTTCCCCCCCGATCAGCAGCAGCCTGGCCTCTCTGTGCGGATTTAAGGTGAAATAACACTTTTCCCCCATTTTCCCAGCGGGAAACCGACTCCTCCCTCTCCTCCACAGCTGAAACTTGTTGGTTTTGGTTTTTTTTTTTTTAACATTTTTCCCGATTTTTGCCGTTTTCAGCCCAATCCCAGCAGAGAACAATGGCGAGGCCGCCGGGCTGGGCTGGGAGGGGGAGAACCCAAACCCGGCGAATTTTCCCTTAAAAAAATCCCTAAAAAAATCAAACCTAAACTTGAGATTTTCCACACTTGGCACCAAGTTGTTGAGCAAAGGCCTGGCCGGCTGCTCCAGCGCCGGGAAAATTGGGGTGAAACACCCCAAAAAAAGGCAAAACGGGGGATGCGTGCGGCGCGGGGGAAGCGGCGCCTCGGTCCCCGCTGTGCCTCTTCCCCCAGATTTTCCCTTTTCCCCCCATTTTGGAGCTCCCCTCCCTCTTTCTTTGTTCCAACTCCTTCCTCCCCTTCGCCGGAATCACTCCCCCTTTTTTTTTTTTTCTTCTTTTTTTTTTTTTTTCTTTTTGCTGCCTTTTTTTTTTTTTTTTATTGTGGTTTTTACTACATTTTTTCCATTTTTCCACCTATCCCCCCCCCCCTCCTCCTTTCACCGTTTCATTTGCAATTTCCACCATTTCCCCCTCGTTTCTCTCTCCCCTCACCCGCTCAGGGAGGGGTTTAACTTTAGGATCGCGGCCCCCCCCTTGCTCCAGCGGGGGTTTTTTTGGTGTTTTTTGGGTTTTTTTTCCCCTTTTTCTCGAGGTGCGGGGAGTGGGAGCGTCACGTGTGTGGAAAATTCTGGTTGATGCTTTGCCAGCGCGCCCCGGCTCCCCGCGCATGTCCGATGGGGCCGGGGGGGGGTTGCGTTTGGGGGGTGAAAAAGGGGGGAAAACACCCCAAAAATGGCAGGATCGGGCCCGCAGGGGCTCGGCCCCATCCCCGCCAGCGCCCGCGTGTCCCCGGCAGCACCCCCAGGTGATGGTTTGGGTTCAAAAAGCAGCGAAAAGGGGAATTTGGAAAAAAAGCGAGGAGCGGTGAGGGAGGGAAGGGGGGGGGGGGGGGAACAGGGCGGGCTGGGCCTCGGCGCTGCCGCCATGGTAAAAAACGGGCGGAAAGAGGGAGAATTCGGGGTTTTGCGCCCCGCGGGGTCGGCGCTGCCGGTGGTCCCCGGCGCTCGGCCCGGCCCGCCCGGGGCTGGCAGGCGGCGCTGCCAAGGGATTAGGCTGGAATGTGACCCCGGCGGCGCCGGGCGCTGCCGCTGTCCCCGCGCCAAGCCTGGCACCCGTGTCACCCCCTGTGTGTGTGTGTGTGTGTGGCTGTGTCCCCCCCTTGGGGACACCCTCGGGCTGATTTACGGCTGACAGCGCGGGGGGAGCGCGCCAGCGGCTGGCAGATGTGACACGGTGACACCTCGGCGTCACCAGAGCGGCGGCGGGGACAGCCCGGGCCGTGACACGGATGCGGTGTCACCGCCCCGGGGACAGGCCCGCGGGAATGGCCCCTGTCTGTCACACGGGGATGCCGGTGGCCCTCGGCCAAGGGCTGGGGAAATCCTCTGCTGGCTCGGGCACCGTGACACCGCCGGTGTCCCCATGGGAGGGACCGGGGAATCCTCTGCTGGGCTCGGGCACAGTGGACACCGCCGGTGTCCCCAAGGCAGGGCAGGGAATCTGTCACCATCACACCGCCGGTGTCCCCAAGGCAGGGCAGGGAATCTGTCACCGTCACACCACCGGTGTCCCCATGGGAGGGACTGGGGAATCCTCTGCTGGGCTCGGTCACCGTGACACCGCCGGTGTCCCCAAGGCAGGGCAGGGAATCTGTCACCGTCACACCACCGGTGTCCCCATCTGAGGGTCAGGGAATCTGTCACTGTGACACCGCCGGTGTCCCCATCTGAGGGTCAGGGAATGCTCTGCTGGCGGGTGGTGACACCGCTGTCCCCATGGGAGGGCTGGGGAGTGTCACGGTGTCACTGCTGTCCCCAGAGTGAGAGCTGGGCTCTGCTGGCTCGGTCACCGTGACACCACGGTGTCCCCAAGGCAGGGCCTGGGGAATCCTCTGCTGGTGACACCACTGTCCCCATGTGAGGGTCAGGGAATGCTCTGCCATCATTTGATCACTGTCACGGCGTCACCACTGCTTGGTCACTGTCACAGTGTCCCTGCTGTCCCCATGTGAGGCTCAGGGAATCCTCTGCCATCAGTCAGTCACTGTCACATTGTCACCGCTGTCCCCCATGTGAGAGCTGGGGAGTGTCACGGTGTCACTGCTGTCCCCAGAGTGAGAGCTGGGGAATCCTCTGCTGGCTCGGTCACCGTGACACCACCGGTGTCCCCAAGGCAGGGCAGGGAATCTGTCACCGTGACACCGCCGGTGTCCCCAAGCGAGGGCTCGGGGAATCCTCTGCTGGCGGCTGGGGACACCACTGTCCCCATGTGAGGGTCAGGGAATGCTCTGCCATCTCTTGGTCACTGTCACGGTGCCACCAGTGCTTGGTCACCGTCACCGTGACACCACCGGTGTCCCCAAGTGAGGGCTTGGGGAATCCTCTGCTGGTGGCTGGTGACACCGCTGTCCCCAGAGTGAGAGCTGGGGAGTGTCAGGGTGACACTGCTGTCCCCAGAGTGAGAGCTGGGGAATCCTCTGTTAGTGCTTGGTCACTGTCCACGGGTGTCACCACCGGTGTCCCCCCCGTGGGAGGGCTCGGGGAATCCTCTGCTGGCGGTTGGTGACACTGCTGTCCCCATGTGAGAGCTGGGGAGTGCTCTGCCATTGGTTGGTCACTGTCACAGTGTCACCGGTGTTTGGTCACTGTCACAGTGACACTGCTGTCCCCTGGGCTGAGCCATTTGGGAATCCTCTGCCATCCATCAGTCACTGTCACAGTGTCACCGGTGTCCCCAGAGTGAGAGCTGGGGAATGCTCTGCTGGTGTTTGGTCACTGTCACGGTGTCACCGGTGTCCCCTGGGCCCAGTGGCTGGGAAATGCTCTGCCATCCATCAGTCACTGTCACAGTGACACTGCTGTCCCCATGTGAGAGCTGGGGAATCCTTTGCCATCATTTGGTCGCTGTCACGGTGTCACTGCTGTCCCCACGTGAGGGTCAGGGAATCCTCTGCTAGTGTTTGGTTGCTGTGATGGTGACACTGCTGTCCCCATTCTATCCCCATCCTGACCTTGTCCCTGTCCCCATCCCTGTCCCTGTCCTGTCCCCGTCCTGCCCCCATCCTGTTCCCCAGCCCCGTCCCCAGCCTGCCCCCATCCCATCCCCATCCCTGTCCCCAAGGCTGATGTCTCTGTGTCCCCATGGTGTCCCCATGGCTGATGTCCCCATCGTGTCCCCATGGCTGATGTCCCCGTGTCCCCATGGCTGATGTCCCCATGTCCCTGTGGCTGATGTCCCCATCGTGTCCCCATGGCTGATGTCCCCATGGTGTCCCCATGGCTGATGTCCCTGTGTCCCCATGGCTGATGTCCCCATGGCTGATGTCTCCGTGTCCCCGTGGCTGATGTCCCCATCGTGTCCCCGTGGCTGATGTCCCTGTGGCTGATGTCCCCGTGTCCCCATCGTGTCCCCGTGGCTGATGTCCCTGTGTCCCCATGGCTGATGTCCCCATCGTGTCCCCATGGCTGATGTCCCCATCGTGTCCCCATGGCTGATGTCCCCATGGCTGATGTCCCCATCGTGTCCCCATGGCTGATGTCCCCATGGCTGATGTCCCCATCGTGTCCCCATGGCTGATGTCCCCGTGGCTGATGTCCCCATGGTGTCCCCGTGGCTGATGTCCCCATGGTGTCCCCCCAGATGGTGACGAGGAGCTGCTGCGGGGCCTCGAGGGGGCCCTGGGGGTGAAGAAGAAGAAAAGGGGCCCCCGGAAACAGAAGGAAAACAAACCTGGGAAACCCCGGAAACGGAAAAAACTGGTGGGTGCTGCTGGGACAGGGATGGGGACAGGGACAGGGGACAGGGTTTGGGGACAGGGACAGGGATGGGGACAATGGGTGGTAACAGGGACAGGGATGGGGACACTGGATGGGGACACTGGGTGGGGACAGGGATGGGGACAGGGACAGGGGACAGAGATGGGAACAGTGGGTGGGGACAGGCCCTTAGGGACAATGGATGGTGTCTGGGGACAAGTGACAGGGTTTGGGGACAGGTGACAGCATGTGTCCCCAATGGACAGGGGTTAGGGACAGGTGACAGGGTCTGGGGATAGGTGACAGGCCTTTAGGGACAGCTCACTGTGACAAAGGACAGGTGACAGGGTCTAGGGAGAGGTGACAGAGTTTGGGGACAGGTGACAGGGTCTAGGGACAGGTGACAGGGTTTGGGGACAGGTGACAGGCCCTTAAGGAGAGTGGGTAGGGCCTGGGGACAATGAATGAGGTCAGGGACAGGTGACAGGCCCTTAGGGACAGGTGATGAGGTCTAGGGACAGGTGACAGGGATGGGGACAGGTGATGGTTTGGGGGTGGCTGATGGGGGTCTCTGGGATGACTGATGGGGTTCTGAGGGTGCCTGACGGGGACCTGGTGTGACTGAGGGGGGGTTTCAGGGTTAGTGACAGTTTTGGGTATTTTGGGGTGGTTTTTGGGGTATTTTTGGGGTCGTTTCAGGTGTTTTGGGGTTCCCCAGGTGAGCGAGGATGAGCTGGAATCAGAGAGGGGATGAGTACCAGCGCGAGGCGTACCGGGAGTGGCTCAGGGCTCTCAGGGTCACTGCATGGGGCTCTCAGGAGGCTCTCAGGGTCACTGACAGTTCTGGGGTATTTTTGGGGTATTTTTGGGGTTCCCCAGGTGAGCGAGGATGAGCTGGAGTCCGAGAGGGACGAGTACCAGCGCGAGGAGTACCGGGAGAAGTCGGAGAGCGGCGGCAGCGACTCGGGCGGGGCGGCGCGCAAGCGGCGGCGGAAGCACCGCGAGAAGAAGGAGAAGAAAACCAAGAGGAGGAAAAAGGCCGACGATGAGGGGGGGCAGAAGGTCAAGGTGCGGCCTGGGAGGGGGGGAGTCCCGACACCTTTTGGGGTCCCATCACCTCTGTGGGGTCCCAGGGGGGTCCCAACACTTGTGTGGGGTCTTCACGGAGGTCCCAGCACCTTTTGGGGTTCTTTCACTGTGTGGGTCCCCATGGTGGTCCCAAAACCCTTTGGGTGCCCACGGGGGGTCCCCGTCTCCCCTCTGGTCCTTGTGGGGGTCCCATCGCATCAGGGGTCCCCACAGTGACGTGTTTCTTCTCCTGCTCTCTGTCCACGTTCCTGGTGGTTTCTCCCTGTCCTGGCGTCCATCCCCCTGGTGTCCCCCTGGTGTCCCTCATGTCCCCCCTCATGTCCCCCTGCTGTCCCCCCTTGTCCCCCTGCTGTCCCTGATGTCCCTCTGATGTCCCTGCTGTCCCCCTGCTGTCCCTGCTGTCCCTGCTGTCCCTGCTGTCCCCCTGCTGTCCCTGCTGTCCCTGCTGTCCCTGCTGTCCCCCTGCTGTCCCCTGCAGGCGGTGGAGCAGAAATCCTCGGCGCAGCTCCTGGGGGCCTGGGGGCTGGAGGACGTTGACCACGTGTTCACCGAGGAGGATTATCACACCCTCACCAACTACAAGGCCTTCAGCCAGTTCATGAGGTGGGCTGGGAGTCCCGGGGGTCCCTCTGGGTGTTTGGGGGGGGGGTCCCAGGGGTCCCTCTGGGTGTTTGAGAGGGTTCTGAGTGACCCCAGGGATCCTGAGTGACCCCAGGGCCGTCCTGGGATCCTGAGTGACCCCAGGAATCCCGAGTGACCCCAGGGCTGTCCCAGGATCCTGAGTGACCCCAGGGCCATCCTGAGTGACCCCAGGGCTGTCCCAGGATCCTGAGTGACCCCCAGGGCCATCCTGAGTGACCCCCAGGGCTGTCCCAGGATCCTGAGTGACCCCAGGGCCATCCTGAGTGACCCCAGGGCTGTCCCGAGTGACCTCACGGCCACCCCAGGCCACTCTGTGGCCACCATGCCACCCCACAGTGTCCATCAGTCCATGCCACCCCACAATGTCCAGCACTCTTCCCTCCCTTCTTCCCCCACCACCCTGTCACCCTTTGCCCCCTCACCCTTTCCCCCCTCACCCTTTGCCCCCTCACCCTTTGCCCCCTCACCCTTTGCCCCCTCACCCTTTGCCCCCTGCTCTCTCCAGGCCCCTGATAGCCAAGAAGAACCCCAAGATCCCCATGTCCAAGATGATGACCATCCTGGGCGCCAAGTGGAGGGAGTTCAGCGCCAACAACCCCTTCAAGGGCTCGGCCGCCGCCGTGGCCGCGGCTGCAGCGGCTGCAGCGGCCGCCGTGGCCGAGCAGGTGTCGGCAGCCGTGGCCAGCGTGGGCCCCGAGGCGCCGCCGCCGCCGCAGGGACAGGGACAGGGACAGCCACAGGGACAGGGACAGCCCCTGCGCAAGGCCAAGACCAAGGAGGGCAAAGGTGGGGACCCCTGCTCAACCTGGGCATTGAGGGGGTTTGGGGTGTTGGGGGGGATTGGGGTAACCCTGGGGGTTTTGGGGTTTGGGGGGTTTTGGGGTCCCTGTGATGGTTTTGAGGTCCCTGTGTTGGTTTTGGGGGTCCCTGTGTTGGTTTTGGGTCCCCCCTGTTCCGTCTGGGGGGTCCCTGTTCAGTTTGGGGTCCCTGTTCAGTTTGGGGTCCCTGTTCAGTTTGGGGGTCCCTGTGTTGGTTTGGGGGTCCCTGTGTTGTTTTGGGGGTCCCTGTGTTGTGTTTGGGGTCCCTGTGTTGGTTTGGGGTCCCCTGGTCGGTTTGGGGGTCCCTGTGTTGTTTTGGGGGTCCCTGTGTTGTGTTTGGGGTCCCTGTGTTGGTTTGGGGTCCCCTGGTCGGTTTGGGGGTCCCTGTGTTGGTCTGGGGGGTCCCTGTGTTGGTTTGGGGGTCCCTGTGTTGTTTTGGGGGTCCCTGACCCACGGTGCCCGCAGGCCCCGGGCACAAGAAGCGCAGCAAGAGCCCGCGGGTGCCCGAGCTGAAGAGGAAGATGAAGGGCAGGAAGATGGCGCCGCTCAAGATCAAACTGGGGGTGCTGGGAGGGAAACGCAAGAAGAGCAGCTCGGTGAGGGACACGGGGGACACTGGGGGGACACTGGGGACACTGGGGGGACACTGGGGGGACACTGGGGGGATACTAGGGGTGCTGGGGACACTGGGGGGACACTGGGGACACTGGGGATACTGGGGGGACACTGGGGGGATACTGGGGGTGCTGGGGACACTGGGGACACTGGGGATACTGGGGGTGCTGGGAGCACTGGGGATACTGGGGGGACACTGGGGATACTGGGGGTGCTGGGAGCACTGGGGACACTGGGATACTGGGGGGATACTGGGGGCACTGGGGGGACACTGGGGACACTGGGAGTGCTGGGAGGGAAACGCAAGAAGAGCAACTCGGTGAGGGACACTGGGGATACTAGGGATACTGGGAGCACTGGGGGACAGGGCAGGGAGCACTGGGGGATACTGGGAGCACTGGGGGACAAGGCAGGGGGTACTGGGAGTGCTGGGAGCACTGGGGGATACTGGGGGACACTGGGAGCATAGGGGGACACTGGGGGACTGGGACATGAGACACTGGGAGCACTGGGGACACTGAGAGTGGGGACACCCAGGGATAGGGACACTGAGGATGGGCACGTGGGAATGGGGCACTTGTCCCTGATGTCCCCTGATGTCCCCTGATACCCTCCTGCTGTCCCCTGCTGTCCCCGCTGTCCCCTCATGTCCCCCGCTGTCCCCGCTGTCCCCTCATGTCCCCACTGTCCCCTGCTGTCCCCGCTGTCCCCTGATGTCCCGTCATGTCCCCTCATGTCCCCACTGTCCCCACTGTCCCCTCATGTCCCCCTGCTGTCCCTGCTATCCCCTGCTGTCCCCGCTGTCCCCGCTGTCCCCTCATGTCCCCGCTGTCCCCTGCGAGCAGAGCGAGGACGCGGGCGAGGCCGAGGAGGACTCTGACGCCGAGAGCCCCGGGGTGCTGGGGGCCGCCCCCCGCCCCGACCCCGCCACGCGCCTCAAGAAGCTCAAACGGGGCCGCCCCGGCCGCAAGAAGAAGAAGGGTGAGTGTCCCCATCCCTGTCCCCAGTATTCCCCACACCCCCTGACTCCCGTGGGCACGGTGCCAGCAGTGACAGGGTGACAGAGGTGACAGCAGTGACAGGGTGACAGAGGTGACAGCAGTGAGAGCCATGTCCCTGTCCTCAGTGTCCCCATTGCTCCCCACACCCGCTGAGGGGGTGCAGTGGCTGCAGTGACTGCAGTGACCGGGTGACAGAGGTGACAGTGGCGATAGTGACAGCCGTGTCACTGTCCCCATCCCCAATGTCCCCATGTCCCCATCCCTGTCCCCAGTGTCCCCCACACCCCGTGACTCCCGTGGGCACAGTGACAGCAGTGACAGGGTGCCAGCAGTGACCGGGTGACAGAGGTGACAGCGGCCATAGTGACAGCCGTGTCGCTGTCCCCATCCCCAATGTCCCCATGTCCCCATGTCCCCGTCTCCAGTGCCCCATTGCCCCCCGCACCCCCCGAGCTCCCATGGGCACGGTGCCAGCAGTGACAGCGGCCATAGTGACAGACAGTGACAGCCGTGCCGCTGTCCCCGCAGGGCCGGGCCCCGAGGAGGAGGGCGACGGCTACGAGACCGACCACCAGGATTACTGCGAGGTGTGCCAGCAGGGCGGGGAGATCATCCTGTGCGACACCTGCCCGCGCGCCTACCACCTGGTGTGCCTGGACCCCGAGCTGGACCGCGCGCCCGAGGGCCGCTGGAGCTGCCCGCACTGCGTGAGTGCCACCCTGGGGCACTGGGGGGCACTGGGGGGGACTGGGGGCATCCCGAGGGCCGCTGGAGCTGCCCGCACTGCGTGAGTGCCACCCGGGGGCACTGGGGGGCACTGGGGGCATCCCGAGGGCCGCTGGAGCTGCCCGCACTGCGTGAGTGCCACCCTGGGGCACTGGGGGGGACAGGAGTGGGGGCATCCTGAGGGGCGCTGGAGCTGCCCGCACTGCGTGAGTGCCACCCTGGGGGCAATGGGGGCACTGGGGGGCACTGGAGCTGCCCGCACTGCGTGAGTGCCACCCTGGGGGCACTGGGGGCACTGGGGGCATCCCAAGTGGCGCTGGAGCTGCCCCCGCTGCCGTGAGTGCCACCCTGGGGCACTGGGGGGCACTGGGGGGGCACTGGGGGCACTGGGGGGCACTGGGAAGGCACTGGGGGTGGACTGGGAGAGGACTGGGGGGCACTGAGGGCATCCTGGAGGGGGTTAGTGGGGACTGGGAAGGGACTGGGAGGGCACTGGAGGGACTGGGGGCATCCTGGAGGGGGTGAGAGGGGTCTGAGAGGGGACTGGGAGCACTGGGGGGGGGTCCGGGGGCACTGGGGGGCACTGGCATTGGACTGGGAAGCACGGAGGGCATCCTGGAGAGGGTTAGGGGCATCCTGAGGGGACTGGGGGTGTCCTGGGGGGGATTGGGACGGTGTTGGGGCTGTTCCCTGGCAGTCTGGGGTCTCCAGGGCCTGTTTTGGGGTTATTCCCTGGAGGTTTTGTTATCCCTGGTACTTTGGGGTCTCCAGGGGCTGTTTTGGGGTTATTCCCTGGCAGTTTGGGGTCTCCAGGGCTGTTTTGGGGTTATTCCCTGGCAGTTTGGGGTCTCCAGGGCTGTTTTGTTCCCTCCCTGGTGTTTGGGGTCTCCAGGGCTGTTTTGGGGTTTATTCCCTGGCAGTTTGGGGTCTCCAGGGCTGTTTTGTTCCCTCCCTGGTGTTTGGGTGTCCCCCCTCTGAGCCCGATGTGTCCCCAGGAGAAGGAGGGCGTGCAGTGGGAGGCCAAGGAGGAGGAGGAGGAGGAGGAAGAGGAGGAGGAGGAGGGCGAGAAGGAGGAGGAGGACGATCACATGGAGTACTGCCGCGTGTGCAAGGACGGCGGCGAGCTGCTGTGCTGCGACGCCTGCGTGTCCTCGTACCACATCCACTGCCTGAACCCGCCCCCTGCCCGAGGTCCCCAACGGCGAGTGGGCTCTGTCCCCGCTGCACGGTACGGGGACATTGGGGACACTGTGGGGACATGGGGACACTGTGGGGACATGGGGACACTGTGGGGACATGGGGGACATTGGGGCTGGGGTGTCCTCGTACCACATCCACTGCCTGAACCTGCTGCTGCCCGAGGTCTCCAACGGCGAGTGGCTCTGTCCCCGCTGCACGGTATGGGGACATGGGGACATGGGGACACTGTGGGGACATTGGGGGCATTGGGGACACGGGAGCTGTGACACTGAACCCGCCGCTGCCCAAGGTCCCCAACGGCAAGTGGCTCTGTCCCCGCTGCACGGTACCCAGGGGACATGGGGACACTGTGGGGACATGGGGACATCGGGGACACTGGGGGTTGTGAGGGACATGGGGACACTGTGGGGATATGAGGATATGGAGACACTTTGGGGACGTGACAATATTGCGGGACATGGGGGCACTGTGGGCTCACAGGGGCACCAGTGTCCCCACCAGTGTCCCCATCAGTGTCCCCAGCAGTGTCCCCATCAGTGTCCCCGCTGTCCCCGCAGTGCCCGGTGCTCAAGGGCCGTGTGCAGAAGATCCTGTGGGGACATTGAGGGACATGGGGACACTGTGGGGACATTGAGGGGGATATGGGGGCACTGTGGGGACGCTGAGGGCTCACAGGGACACCAGTGTCCCCATCAGTGTCCCCATCAGTGTCCCTGTCCCTGCAGTGCCCGGTGCTCAAGGGCCGTGTGCAGAAGATCCTGTGGGGACATTGAGGGACATGGGGGCACTGTGGGGACATGGGGGCACTGTGGAGACATTGAGGGACATGGGGGCACTGTGGGCTCACAGGGGCACACCAGTGTCCCCAGCAGTGTCCCCAGCAGTGTCCCCGCAGTGCCCGGTGCTCAAGGGCCGTGTGCAGAAGATCCTGTGGGGACACTGAGGGACATGGGGACACTGTGGAGACGTTGAGGGACATGGGGACACTGTGGGGACGCTGAGGGCTCACAGGGACACCAGTGTCCCCAGCAGTGTCCCCCATCAGTGTCCCCAGCAGTGTCCCCGCTGTCCCCGCAGTGCCCGGTGCTCAAGGGCCGTGTGCAGAAGATCCTGTGGGGACATTGAGGGACATGGGGGCCCTGTGGGGGGACATGGGGGCACTGTGGGCTCACAGGAACAAACCAGTGTCCCCAGCAGTGTCCCCATCAGTGTCCCCAGCAGTGTCCCCGCTGTCCCCGCAGTGCCCGGTGCTCAAGGGCCGTGTGCAGAAGATCCTGTGGGGACATTGAGGGACATGGGGGCCCTGTGGGGGGACATGGGGGCACTGTGGGCTCACAGGAACAAACCAGTGTCCCCAGCAGTGTCCCCAGCAGTGTCCCCAGCAGTGTCCCCGCTGTCCCCGCAGTGCCCGGTGCTCAAGGGCCGTGTGCAGAAGATCCTCTACTGGCGCTGGGGGGAGCCCCCCGCCCCCGTGGCGCCCCCAGGAGCCCCCCAGGCCCAGGAGGGGCCCCCCCAGGCCCTGCAGGGCCGCTCGGAGCGAGAGTTCTTCGTCAAGTGGGTGGGGCTGTCCTACTGGCACTGCTCCTGGATCAAGGAGCTGCAGGTACGGCACACCTGGGGCACCCCAAAATATCGGGGGGGCCCCCAAAATATCGGGGGGATACCCCAAAGTACGGGGGGGCTCATCATGGGTGGGGCTGTGCTACTGGCACTGCTCCTGGATCAAGGAGCTGCAGGTACGGCACACCTGGGGGAACACCCCAAAAACCTGGGGGAACACCCCAAAATATCGGGGGGGCCCCCAAAGTACGGGGGGGATACCCCAAAGTATGGAGGAACACCTGGGCATCTGGGGGGACTCAGCATTGTGGGGCTCATCATGGGTGGGCTGTGCTACTGGCACTGCTCCTGGATCAAGGAGCTGCAGGTACGGCACACCCGGGGCACCCCAAAAACCTGGGGGGGACCCCAGAATATCGGGGGGGACAGCTGGATAACTGGAGGGGCTCAACTTTGAGGTGCTCCCCTCTAATTTTGGGATGATTCCCTTTAACTTTGGGGTGTCCCCCCTAACTTTGGGGTGATTCTCCCTAACTTTGGGGTGTCCTCTCTGACTTTGGGGTGTCCCCTTTGATTCCGGGGCGCAGCTGGAGATCTTCCACCTGGTGATGTACCGCAACTACCAGCGCAAGAACGACATGGACGAGCCCCCCCCGCTGGACTACGGCTCGGGGGACGACGACCCCAAGAGCGAGAAACGGGGGGGCAGGGGGGGACCCCCTCTTTGGGGGCATGGAGGAGCGCTTCTACCGCTACGGCATCAAGCCCGAGTGGATGACGGTGCACCGCATCATCAACCACAGGTGGGCACCCCAAAATATCCCCCTGGGCACCCCAAAATGTCCACCCGGGGCACCCCAAAATATCCACCCGGGGCACCCCCAAAATGTCCACCCGGGGCACCTCAAATACCACCTGGAGCACCCCAAAATATCCCATCCAGGGCACCCCAAAATATCCCCCTGGGCACCCCAAAATGTCCACCCGGGGCACCCCCAAAATATCCACCCGGGGCACCCCAAATATCACCCGGGGCACCCCCAAAATGTCCACCCGGGGCACCCCAAATACCACCTGGAGCACCCCAAAATATCCCATCCAGGGCACCCCAAAATATCCACCCGGGGCACCCCAAATATCACCTGGGGCACCCCAAATATCACCTGGGGCACCCCAAAATGTCCACACCGGGGCACCCCAAAATATCCCATCCAGGGCACCCCAAAATATCCACCCGGGGCACCCCAAATATCACCTGGAGCACCCCAAAATGTCCATCCAGGGCACCCCAAATCTCCCTGGGGCACTCCAGATCCCATCCAGGGCACCCCAAATATCCTCCAGGGCACCCCAAATATCACCTGGAGCACCCCAAAATGTCCATCCAGGGCACCCCAAATCTCCCTGGGGCACTCCAGATCCCATCCAGGGCACCCCCAAATATCCTCCAGGGCACCCCCAAATCCCCAGAGGACAGGGGGGACAGCCAGGTGGCCAAGGGGGGGTTTGGGGACATTGGTGGCACCCGTGGGGACATTCTGGGCACCCAAGGGCACCCCCAGCACCCACTGGGATGGTCGGGCACTGTCCCCAGGTGTCACCAGGCCGTGTCCCCAGGTGTCCCCTCCATGTGTCCCTGTCCCCAGGTGACCCCCTGTCCCCTCCTTGTGTCCCCAAGTCCTCTCCGTGTCCTCACGTGACCCCGTGTCCTGTCCGTGTGTCCCTGTCCCCAGGTGACCCCGTGTCACCTCCATGTGTCCCCATGTCCTCTCCATGTCCTCACATGACCCCGTGTCACCTCCATGTGTCCCCAGTCCCCAAGTGGCCTCATTTTCATTCCGTGTCCTGAGCTGTCCCCAGGTGACCCCATGTGCTGTCCACATGTCCCCTCTGTGTCCCCACGTGTCCCCAGGTGACCCCAGTGTCCCTGCTGACCCCTGGTGGCACTTGTGTCCCTTTCAGTCCCCTGCTGTCACCCACACCCTGGTGGCAGTGACACTCCCTGCCGTGTCCCTCGGTGCTGCTGGCTGTCCCCGTGTCCCCAGGGGTGCCCCAGTGTCACCCGTGGGTGCCCCGTGCCCTTGGGGACACTCAGTTGTCCCCATGGATGCCCCCTGGGTGCCTAATGTCCCCATGGTGCCGCACGTCCTTGGGTGCCTGGTGTCACCACTGTTCCATTGTCCCCTGGGTGCCCGTTGTCTGATTGTCCCCTGGTGTCCCCCGTTGTCCCCCATTGCCCTTGGGTGCCCTGGCTGTCCCTGCTGTCCCCATGCCAGGGGTGACACGGTGCCCTGGGTGTCCCCATGGTATCCCTGCTGTCCCCAGGGTGTCCCTGTGCCCCAGATGATGTGGTGTCCCTGCTGTCCCCGTGCCCTGGGTGACGCAGTGCCCCTGCTGTCCCCTCTGTCCCCATGGTGTCCCCGCTGTCCCCACGATGTCCCCGTGCCCCGGGTGACGCGGTGCCCTGGCTGTCCCTGCATTGTCCCCATGGTGTCCCCGTGCCCCGGGTGATGCGGTGCCCTGGGTGTCCCTGGATGTCCTCCCTGTGTCCCCATTGTCCCCACAGTGTCCCCACAGTGTCCCCGTGCCCCGGGTGACGTGGCGTCCCTGGCTGTCCCCGTGGTGTCCCCGGTGTCCCCGTGCCCCGGGTGACGCGGTGCCCTGGCTGTCCCTGCATTGTCCCCACTGTCCCCACACTGTCCTCAGTGTCCCCGTGCCCCGGGTGACGCGGTGCCCCTGGCTGTCCCCGCTGTGTCCCCGGTGTCCCCGTGCCGCGGGTGACGCGGTGCCCTGGCTGTCCCTGCTCTGTCCCTGGCTGTCCCTGTGTTGTCCCCACTGTCCCCCCGCTGTCCCCACGGTGTCCCCGTGCCCCGGGTGACGCGGTGCCCTGGCTGTCCCCCCCGGCTGTCCCCACGGTGTCCCCGTGCCGCGGGTGACGCAGTGCCCTGGCTGTCCCCGTGTTGTCCCCGGTGTCCCTGGCTGTCCCCGGTGTCCCCGTGCCGCGGGTGACGCGGTGTCCCCGGCTGTCCCCGGCTGTCCCTGGCTGTCCCCAGCTGTCCCCGGTGTCCCCGTGCCGCGGGTGTCGCGGTGCCCCTGGCTGTCCCCCCGGTGTCCCCGGTGTCCCCGTGCCGCGGGTGACGCAGTGCCCTGGCTGTCCCCGTGTTGTCCCCACTGTCCCCCGCTGTCCCCACGGTGTCCCCGTGCCCCGGGTGACACGGTGCCCTGGCTGTCCCCCCCGGCTGTCCCCCCGGTGTCCCCGTGCCGCGGGTGACGCGGTGCCCCGGCTGTCCCCCCGGTGTCCCCGGCTGTCCCCGGTGTCCCCGTGCCGCGGGTGACGCGGTGCCCGTGGCGCAGCGTGGACCGCAAGGGGCAGTACCACTACCTGGTGAAGTGGCGGGACCTGCCCTACGACCAGGCCACCTGGGAGGAGGACGAGATGCCCATCCCCGACTACGACCTGCACAAGCTGGCGTACTGGAAACACCGGTGAGGGACACTGGGGACACTGGGGACACTGGGGACATTGGGGGGACACTGGGGACATTGGGGGCACAGGGGTGTGCCTACTGGAAACACCGGTGAGGGACACTGGGGACCCTGGGGACACTGGGGACATTGGGGGGACACTGGGGACATTGGGGGCACAGGGGTGTGCCTACTGGAAACACCGGTGAGGGACACTGGGGACACTGGGGGGACACTGAGGGGACACTGGGGACATTGGGGGTACAGGGGTGTGCCTACTGGAAACACTGGTGAGGGGACACTGGGGACATTGGGGACACTGGGGGGACACTGAGGGGACACTGGGGACATCGGGGTTACAGGGATGTGCCTGCTGGAAACACCGGTGAGGGACACTGGGGACCCTGGGGACACTGGGGACATTGGGGGGACACTGGGGACATTGGGGGTACAGGGGTGTGCCTACTGGAAACACCGGTGAGGGACACTGGGGACACTGGGGACACTGCAGGGACATTGGGGTTACAGGGGTGTGCCTGCTGGAAACACCAGTGAGGGACACTGGGGGGACACTGGGGACATTGGGGACACTGCGGGGACACTGGGGACATTGGGGACACTGGGGGAACATTGGGGTTACAGGGGTGTGCATACTGGAAACACCGGTGAGGGGACATTGGGGACACTGGGGACACTGGGGGGACACTGGGGACATTGGGGGGACACTGAGGGGACACTGGGGACATTGGGGGCACAGGGGTGTGCCTACTGGAAACACCGGTGAGGGGACACTGGGGACATTGGGGACACTGAGGGGACACTGGGACATTGGGGGTACAGGGGTGTGCATACTGGAAACACCGGTGAGGGGACACTGGGGACACTGGAGGGACACTGGGGGGACACTGGGGTTGCAGGGTGTCCCCTGATGTCCCCCGGTGTCCCCTGGTGTCCCCCGGTGTCCCCAATGTCCCCGGTGTCCCCAGGGAGGTGTTCATGGGCGAGGACCCGGCCCAGCCGCGCCGTTACAAGAAGAAGAAGAAGGAGACGCCGGGGGAGGGACCCCCCGACTCGCCCACCAACGACGTGAGTCACCCCAAAAACTGGGGAACCTAAAAATTGGGGAGCCCAAAAACTGGGCACCCCAAAAACTGGGCATCCCAAAAACTGAGCATCCCCAAAAACTGGGGATCCCAAAAACTGGGGATCCCAAAACTGGGCACCCCAAAAACTGGAGACCCCAAAATTGGGCACCCCAAAAACTGGGCACCCCAAAAACTGGGGATCCCAAAACTGGGCACCCCAAAAACTAGAGACCCCAAAACTGGGCACCCCAGAAACTGGGGGAGCCTTTGGGGACATTCCCGGACACCTGAGCACCCCAAACCTGGTTCCCGTGAGCCCACCTGAGCCCACCTGAGCCCTGTGTCACCTCCAGCTCTGTGGGGATTTTTGGGGTGCTCTGAGTGTCCCCCAAACCTGGTTCCCTTGACACACCTGAGCCCTGTGACACCTCCAGACCCCTGTGGGTTTTTGGGGTGTCCTGAACACCTGAATCCCGCCCAAACCCGGTTCCTGTGTCACCTCCATCCACCATGGGGCTGTCTGTGGTGGCGTGTCCCCCTGGTGACAGCCGTGTCCCCCCAAACCTGGTTCCCCTGATCCCTGTGACCCCTGCATCCCTGTTTGGGGTGTCTGTGGTGGCGTGTCCCCCCGGTGACAGCCGTGTCCCCCCAAACCCAGTCCCTGTGACCCCTCCATCCCTGTTTGGGGTGTCTGTGGTGGCGTGTCCCCCCGGTGACAGCCGTGTCCCCCCAAACCCAGTCCCTGTGACCCCTGCATCCCTGTTTGGGGTGTCTGTGGTGGCGTGTCCCCCCGGTGACAGCCGTGTCCCCCCAAACCCAGCCCCTGTGACCCCTCCATCCCCATGTTGGGGTGTCTGTGGTGGCGTGTCCCCCCGGTGACAGCCGTGTCCCCGCAGCCCACGGTGAAGTACGAGACGCAGCCGCGCTTCATCACGGCCACGGGCGGCACGCTGCACCTGTACCAGCTGGAGGGGCTCAACTGGCTGCGCTTCTCGTGGGCGCAGAGCACCGACACCATCCTGGCCGACGAGATGGGGCTGGGCAAGACCATCCAGACCATCGTCTTCCTCTACTCGCTCTACAAGGAGGTGAGGGCACCTGCGGGGCGCCTGTGTGCGGCTGGGGGCACCCACGTGGGGCTGGGGGCACCTGCCTGGTCACTAAGGTCATCCAGGTGGGCCTGGAGGCACTTCTGAGGGCACCTGTGTGGGGCTGGGGGCACCCACATGGTCACTGGGGGCACCCACATGGTCACTGGGGTCATCCACATGGTCACTGGGGTCACTCTCATGGGCCTGGGGTCATCCACATGGGCCTGGGGTCACTCACGTGGTCACTGGGGTCACTCACGTGAGCCTGGGGGCACCTGCGGGGCACCTCTGGGGGCACCTGTGTGGTCACTGGGGGCACCCATGTGGGGCTGGGGTCACCCACATGGACCTGGAGTCAACTGCTGGGGTCACCTCCTGGTCCCCAGGGTCACCCACATGTTCCGTTGGTCATCAGCCTGGCCGCTGGGGTCACTGATGTGGCCCTGGGGTCACCCATGTGGTCACTGGGGTCACCTGCCTGGTCCCTTGTTGTCACACTTGCCCCCTGACCCCAAGTTGCCCAAGGTCCTGTCCTATAATGTCCCCATGTCCCCCAAGACCTGCCCCCATGGTGTGACACAGTGTCCCCAGGCTGTCCCCATGGTGTGACACAGTGTCCCCAGGCTGTCCCCATGTCCCCTGTCCCCATGGTGTGACACAGCGTCCCCAGGGCTGTCCCCATGGTGTGACACAGTGTCCCCAGGCTGTCCCCATGTCCCCTGTCCCCATGGTGTGACACAGTGTCCCCAGGCTGTCCCCATGTCCCCTGTCCCCATGGTGTGACACAGCGTCCCCAGGGCTGTCCCCATGGTGTGACACAGTGTCCCCAGGCTGTCCCCGTGGTGTGACACAGTGTCCCCAGGGCTGTCCCCATGTGACACAGCGTCCCCAGGCTGTCCCCATGTCCCCTGTCCCCATGGTGTGACACAGTGTCCCCAGGCTGTCCCCGTGGTGTGACACAGTGTCCCCAGGCTGTCCCCATGTCCCCTGTCCCCGTGGTGTGACACAGTGTCCCCAGGCTGTCCCCGTGGTGTGACACAGTGTCCCCCAGGGCCACACCAAGGGCCCGTTCCTCGTCAGTGCCCCGCTCTCCACCATCATCAACTGGGAGCGCGAGTTCCAGATGTGGGCCCCGGCGTTCTACGTCGTCACCTACACGGGGGACAAGGACAGCCGGGCCATCATCCGCGAGAACGAGTTCTCCTTCGACGACAACGCCATGAAGGGCGGCAAGAAGGCCTTCAAGATGAAGGTGGGACACCGGGGACACCGGAGTGGCACCTGGGGTGGCACCTGGGGGACACTGGGGTGGTACATGGACACTTCAAGATGAAGGTGGGGCACCAAGGTGGCACCTGGGGTGGCACCTGGACTGATGGGAGTGGCACCTGGGGTGGCACCTGGACTGATGGGAGTGGCACCTGGGGGACAATGGGGTGGTACATGGACAGTTCAAGATGAAGGTGGGGCCCGGGGACACTGGGGGTGGCACCTGGGGTGGCACATGGACAGCTGGGGGACAGCAAGGTGGCACTTGGACAGATGGGGGTGGCACCTGGAGTGGCACCTGGACAGTTGGGGTGGCGTCTGGACAGATGGGGGTGGCACATGGACAGCTGGGGAACATCTGGGGTGGCATCTGGACAGATGGGGGTGGCACCTGGGGGACAGTGGGGTGGTACATGGACACTTCAGGATGAAGGTGAGGCATGGGGACACCTGGGACACCTGCAGGTGGCATATGGACAGCTGCGGGTGGCACCTGGGGGACAATGGGGTGGTACATGGACTCTTCAAGATGAAGGTGGGGCACGGGGACAGCTGGGACACCTGCGGGTGGCACCTGGACTGATGGGGTGGCACCTGGGGGACAGTGGGGTGGTACATGGACTCTTCAAGATGAAGGTGGGGCATGGGGACAGCTGGGACACCTGCGGGTGGCACCTGGGGTGGCACCTGGACAGATGGGGGACACCTGGGAGTGGCACTCAGACAGCTGGGGGACCTGCGGGTGGCACGTGGACACCTGGGGCCAGCTGGAGGTGGCACATGGACATCTGGAGGTGACATCTGGGGGTGGCACCTGGGGGACACTGGGGTGGTACATGGACTCTTCAAGATGAAGGTGGGGTGTGGGGACAGCTGGGACACCTGCGGGTGGCACCTGGCACCTGGGGTGGCACATGGACAGCTGGGGGACACCTGGAGGTGGCACCTGGGGGTGGCACATGGACACTTGGGAGTGGCACATGGACAGCTGGGGGACATCTAGGGATGGCACCTGGATACTTGGGTCACCTTGGGGTTCAGGGTGGGGTTTGGGGGGTTCAGGGTGTGCTGTTTCCATGTTTGGGGGTTCTGGGTGACATTTGGGGGTTTCTGGGTGTGCTGTTTCCATGTTTTGGGGTTCTGGGTGATGTTTGGAGGTTTCTGGGTGTGCTGTTTCCATGTTTTGGGGTTCTGGGTGATGTCTGGGGGGTTCTAGGTTGGTTTTTTCCATGTTTTGGGGTTCTGGGTGTGCTGTTTCCATGTTTTGGGGTTCTGGGTGGGGTTTGGAGGTTTCTGGGTGTGCTGTTTCCACGTTCTGGGGTTCTGGGTGGGGTTTGGGGGTTTCTGGGTGTGCTGTTTCCATGTTTCAGGGTTCTGGGTGATGTTTGGGGGTTTCTGGGTGTGCTGTTTCCATGTTTCAGGGTTCTGGGTGATGTTTGGAGGTTTCTGGGTGTGCTGTTTCCACGTTTTGGGGTTCTGGGTGTGCTGTTCCCCTGTTTTGGGGTGCCGGGGGTGTTTTGGGCTCCCGCTGACCCCGTGGCCGTGCCCGCAGCGCGAGGCCCAGGTGAAGTTCCACGTTCTGCTCACGTCCTACGAGCTGATCACCATCGACCAGGCGGCGCTGGGCTCCATCCGCTGGGCCTGCCTGGTGGTGGACGAGGCCCACCGGCTCAAGAACAACCAGTCCAAGGTGGGGGGCACCCCAAAAACTGGGCACGGGGCTGGGGGCACCCCAAAAACCGGGCGGGGGGCTGGGGGCACCCCAAAAACTGGGTATGGGGCTGGGGGATTGTTGGGTACCTGCCTGGTGGTGGACGAGGCCCACCGGCTCAAGAACAACCAGTCCAAGGTGGGGGGCACCCCAAAAACCGGGCACAGGGCTGGGGGCACCCCAAAAACTGCCCATGGGGCTGGGGGCACCCCAAAAACCGGGCGTGGGGCTGGGGGCACCCCAAAAACTGGGTATGGGGCTGGGGGATTGTTGGGTACCTGCCTGGTGGTGGACGAGGATCACCACCTCAAAAATAACCAGTCCAAGGTGGGGGGCACCCCAAAAACCGGGCATGGCTGTGGGGGGCACCCCAAAACCTGGGTGTGGGGCTGGGGGCACCCCAAAACCTGGGGATGGGGCTGAGGGCACCCCAAAAACCAGGGATCCCTGATTTTAGGGTCCTTGAGGGTGCCCAGGTGGATGTCAGGGGTGTCTCAGGTGGATCTGGGGGTGCCTTGGTGTGTTTTGGGGTGCCCCAGGTATATTTTGGGGTGCCCCAGGTGTATTTTGGGGTGTCTGAGCCGTGTCCCCGCAATTCTTCCGGGGGATCAGGGGATGCCCAGGTGTATCTGGGAGTACCCAGGCAGGTTTTGGGGTGCCCAGGTGTTTTTGGGGTGTCTGACGGGGGTGCCCAGGTATATTTTGGGGTATCCCAGGTTTATTTTGGGGTGTCTGAGCCGTGTCCCCGCAGTTTTTCCGGGGGATCAGGGGTGCCCAGGTGTGTTTCAGGGTGCCCCAGGTGTATCTGGGGGTGCCCGGGTGTATTTTGGGGTGTCTGAGCCGTGTCCCCGCAGTTTTTCCGGGGGATCAGGGGTGCCCAGGTGTGTTTCAGGGTGCCCCAGGTGTATCTGGGGATGCCCAGGTGTATTTTGGGGTGTCTGAGCCGTGTCCCCGCAGTTTTTCCGGGTGCTGAACGGGTACAAGATCGAGCACAAGCTGCTGCTGACGGGGACCCCGCTGCAGAACAACCTGGAGGAGCTGTTCCACCTGCTCAACTTCCTGACCCCCGAGAGGTTCAAGTGAGTCACTGTCACCTGTGTGTCACCTCCTGTGTCCCCTCCATGTCCCCCCCTGTCCCCACACTGACTGTGTCCCTCTGTCCCCTCTGTCCCCAGTAACCTGGAGGGGTTCCTGTGTCCCTTCCACCCCACATCCATGTCCCCATGTCCCCTCCATGTCCCCATGTCCCCACACTGACCCTGTCCCCGTGTCCCCCTGTCCCCAGTAACCTGGAGGGGTTCCTGTGTCCCCCCATGTCCCCTCCATGTCCCCACACTGACCCTGTCCCCGTGTCCCCCGTGTCCCCAGTAACCTGGAGGGGTTCCTGGAGGAGTTTGCCGACATCTCCAAGGAGGACCAGATCAGTGTTCCTGTGTCCCCCCATGTCCCCATGTCCCCACACTGACCCTGTCCCCGTGTCCCCAGTAACCTGGAGGGGTTCCTGTGTCCCCCCATGTCCCCACACTGACCCTGTCCCCGTGTCCCCAGTAACCTGGAGGGGTTCCTGTGTCCCTCCATGTCCCCACACTGACCCTGTCCCCGTGTCCCCAATAACCTGGAGGGGTTCCTGTGTCCCTCCATGTCCCCATGTCCCCACACTGACCCTGTCCCCATGTCCCCCGTGTCCCCAGTAACCTGGAGGGGTTCCTGTGTCCCCCCATGTCCCCATGTCCCCACACTGACCCTGTCCCCGTGTCCCCAATAACCTGGAGGGGTTCCTGTGTCCCTCCATGTCCCCATGTCCCCACACTGACCCTGTCCCCGTGTCCCCAGTAACCTGGAGGGGTTCCTGGAGGAGTTTGCCGACATCTCCAAGGAGGACCAGATCAAGAAGCTCCACGACCTGCTGGGCCCCCACATGCTGCGGCGCCTCAAGGCCGACGTCTTCAAGAACATGCCGGCCAAGACGGAGCTGATCGTGCGCGTGGAGCTCAGCCCCATGCAGAAGTGAGCCCCCGCTGTCCCCCGCCCCGGGCGCCGTCCCCCCCGGCCCTGCCAGTGCCACCGCGGTGTCCCCAGAGCGGCCGGTGGCACCGCTGTCCCCGCAGGAAGTACTACAAGTACATCCTGACGAGGAACTTCGAGGCGCTCAACTCGCGCGGCGGCGGCAACCAGGTGTCGCTGCTCAACATCATGATGGACCTCAAGAAGTGCTGCAACCACCCCTACCTGTTCCCCGTGGCCGCCATGGTGGGCGCTTGGGGACAGCGGGGACACGGGGGGACACCGGGGGGTGTGGCGGGACGTGGGGACAGCGGGGACACGTGGGGACACGGGGACAGCCGGAGACATGGAAGGACACGGGGGCACCAGGGACACCAAGGGGGGTGTGGGGGGACATGGGGACACCAAGGGGGGTGTGGGGGGACACAGGGGCACCAGGGACACCAGGGACATGGGGACAGCTGGGGGTGTGGGGGGACACAGCGGCACCAGGGACATGGGGACAGCTGGGGGTGTGGGGGGATATGGGGACACCAAGGACATGGGGACACAAAGGGGGTGTGGGGGGACACTGGGGCACCAGGGACACTGGGGACATGGGGACAGCTGGGGGTGTGAGGGGACATGGGGACAGGGAGAGGGCATGGGCGGCCATGGGGACAGGGAGGGGTTAAAAGGATGTGGGACATGGGGACATGGAGGGACATGGAGGGGACATGGGGACAGGGAGGGGACACAGGGATGTGGGACATGGGGACATGGAGGGACATGGAGGGGACATGGGGACAGGGAGGGGACACAGGGATGTGGGACATGGGGACATGGAGGGACAGGGAGGGGACATGGGGACAGGGAGGGGACACAAGGATGTAGGCTGGTGAACTTGGGGACACGGAGGGATGTGGGGACAAGAAGGGGTTGGAGTGACATGGCAGGGACAGAGGGACATGGGGTGGAGGAGCGTGGAGGGGACATGGAGATCGTGGGGGGACACCTGTCCCCGTGGGTGACACAGTGATGTCCCTGTGGGTGACCTGGCCGTGTCCCCATGGTGATGTCCCTGTGGGTGACCTGGCGATGTCCCTGTGGGTGATGTTCCATGGGTGATGTCCCCGTGGGTGACCTGGCGATGTCCCCATGGTGATGTCCCCGTGGGTGACCTGGCGGTGTCCCCATGGTGACCTGGTGGTGTCCCTGTGGGTGATGTCCCCGTGGTGACCTGGCGGTGTCCCTGTGGGTGATGTCCCCGTGGGTGATGTCCCCATGGGTGACCTGGCGGTGTCCCCGTGGGTGACCTGGCGGTGTCCCCGTGGTGACCTGGCGGTGTCCCTGTCCCCAGGAGTCCCCGAAGCTGCCGAGCGGCGCCTACGAGGGCGGGGCGCTGATCAAGGCCTCGGGGAAGCTGCTGCTGCTGCAGAAGATGCTGCGCAAGCTGAAGGAGCAGAACCACCGCGTGCTCATCTTCTCACAGGTGGGACCCCAAACCACCCCAAAATGTCCCTAAATATCCCTAAAACCACCCAAAATCCCCCCAGAACCACCGCGTGCTCATCTTCTCACAGCTGGGACCCCAAAACTACCCCAAAATATCCCTGAAATACCCCAAACCCATCCCCAGAACCACCGCGTGCTCATCTTCTCCCAGGTGGGACCCCAAAATCACCCCAAAATATCCCCAAAACCACCCAAAATTGCCCCAGAACCACTATGTGCTCATCTTCTCCCAGGTGGGACCCCAGAACTCCCCAAAACATCCCAAATTATCCCTGAAATACCCAAAAACCATCCCCAGAACCACCGCGTGCTCATCTTCTCACAAGTGGGACCCCAAAACTCCCCAAAACATCCCAAATTATCCCAAAATATCCCTGAAATACCCCCAAAATCCCCACAGAACAACCGCGTGCTCATCTTCTCCCAGGTGGGACCCCAAAATACCCCAAATCCCACCAGTCTGCCCAGTATGGGCTCTCCCAGTCCCTCCCAGTGTGCCCAGTACAGGCTCCCCAGTCCCTCCCAGTCTCTCCCAGTCCCTCCCAGTCCCTCCCAGTGGCTCCCAGTGTGCCCAGTACAGGCTCCCCAGTCCCTCCCAGTCTCTCCCAGTCCCTCCCAGTGGCTCCCAGTGTGCCCAGTACAGGCTCCCCAGTCCCTCCCAGTCCTTCCCAGTCCCTCCCAGTGTGCCCAGTACAGGCTCCCCAGTCCCTCCCAGTCCTTCCCAGTCCCTCCCAGTGTGCCCAGTACAGGCTCCCCAGTCCCTCCCAGTCCCTCCCAGTCCCTCCCAGTGTGCCCAGTACAGGCTCCCCAGTCCCTCCCAGTGGCTCCCAGTGGCTCCCAGTCTGACCAGTGCTCACAGATGACCAAGATGCTGGACCTGCTGGAGGATTTCCTGGACTACGAGGGCTACAAGTACGAGCGCATCGACGGCGGCATCACCGGGGCCCTGCGGCAGGAGGCCATCGACCGCTTCAACGGTACCGACGGGGACAGGGACGGGGACAGGGGACAATGACAGGGACAGGGGACACGGGGACAGGGACAGGGACAGGGATGGGACAGGGGATGGAGCGGGGCCCTGCGGCAGGAGGCCATCGACCGCTTCAACGGTACCGACGGGGACAGGGACGGGGACAATGACGGGGACAGGGGACACGGGGACAGGGACAGGGACAGGGGACATGGACAGGAACAGGGGACACGGGGACAGGGATAGGGACAGGGGACATGGACAGGAACAGGGGACAGCAATGGGGACAGGGATGGGACAGGGGATGGAGCGGGGCCCTGCGGCAGGAGGCCATCGACCGCTTCAACGGTACCGACGGGGACAGGGACGGGGACAATGACGGGGACAGGGGACACGGGGACAGGGACAGGGACAGCAGGTGGGACAGGGGATGGAGCGGGGGGGGCCCTGCGGCAGGAGGCCATCGACCGCTTCAACGGTACCGACGGGGACGGGGACAGGGACAATGATAGGGACAGGGGACAGCAATGGGGACAGGGGACAATGACAGGAACAGGGGACAGCAATGGGGACAGGGGACAATGACAGGGACAGGGGGCAGCAATGGGGACAGGGACAGCAGGTGGGACAGGGGATGGAGCGGGGGGGGCCCTGCGGCAGGAGGCCATCGACCGCTTCAACGGTACCGACGGGGACGGGGACGGGGACAATGATGGGGACAGGGGACAGCAATGGGGACAGGGATGGGGACAGGGGACAATGACAGGAACAGGGGACAGCAATGGGGACAGGGGACAATGACAGGGACAGGGGGCAGCAATGGGGACAGGGACAGCAGGTGGGACAGGGGATGGAGCGGGGCCCTGCGGCAGGAGGCCATCGACCGCTTCAACGGTAGCGATGGGGACAGGGACGGGGACAATGACAGGGACAGGGGACAGCAATGGGGATAGGGATGGGGACATGGGACAATGACAGGGGACACGGGGACAGGGGGACAGGGACAGGTGACATGGACAGGGATGGGACAGGGGATGGAGCGGGGCCCTGCGGCAGGAGGCCATCGACCGCTTCAACGGTACCGACGGGGACAGGGACGGGGACAATGATGGGGACAGGGGACACGGGGACAGGGACAGGGGACAGGGGACATGGACAGGAACAGGGGACATGGGGACATGGACAGGAACAGGGGACAGCAATGGGGACAGGGATGGGACAGGGGATGGAGTGGGGGGGGCCCTGCGGCAGGAGGCCATCGACCGCTTCAATGGTAGCGATGGGGACAGGGACAGGGATGGGGACAATGACAGGGGACACGGGGACATGGGATAGGGACAGGGGACAATGACAGGGACAGGGGACACGGGGACAGGGATGGGGACAGGGGACAATGACAGGGACAGGGGACAATGACAGGGATGGGACAGGGGATGGAGCGGGGCCCTGCGGCAGGAGGCCATCGACCGCTTCAATGGTAGCGATGGGGACAGGGACGGGGGACAATGACAGGGACAGGGGACAGGGATAGGGAGAGGTGACATGGACAGGGACAGCAGGTGGGACAGGGGATGGGGACAGGGACTGGGGACAGCGGGTGGGACAAGGGACAGAAAATGGGACAGGAGACACAGGGGACAGGGACAGGGGGAGTTGAGGTGTTTATGGGGTGAATTTGGGGCGGTTTGAGTCCATCACTGACACTGGGGGGGCAGCGCTGAGGGGTTGGGTTAAGGGTGTTTTTGGGGTGAATTTGGGGTGAATTCAGGGCGGTTTGGGTCCATCACTGACGCCGGGGGGACAGCGCCGGGGGCGCAGCAGTGAGGGTGGTTTTGGGGTGGTTTTGGGGTGAATTCGGGGTGGTTTGGGTCCGTCACTGACGCCGGGGGGGCAGCGCCGGGGGCGCAGCAGTGAGGGTGGTTTTGGGGTGGTTTTGGGGTGAATTTGGGGTGGTTTGGGTCCGTCACTGACGCCGGGGGGGCAGCGCCGGGGGCGCAGCAGTGAGGGTGGTTTTGGGGTGAATTTGGGGTGGTTTTGGGGTGAATTTGGGGTGGTTTGGGTCCGTCACTGACGCCGGGGGGGCAGCGCCGGGGGCGCAGCAGTGAGGGTGGTTTTGGGGTGAATTTGGGGTGGTTTTGGGGTGAATTTGGGGTGGTTTGGGTCCGTCACTGACGCCGGGGGGGCAGCGCCGGGGGCGCAGCAGTTCTGTTTCCTGCTGTCGACGCGGGCCGGGGGCCTCGGCATCAACCTGGCGACGGCCGACACGGTGGTGATCTTCGACTCGGACTGGAACCCCCACAACGACATCCAGGTGGGCACCTGGGCACTGGCACCTGTGCAATGCCCTCCCCAGAACCGGGCACCTGGGCACTGGCACCTGGCCGGTGTCACACACCTGAGCACTGTCACCTGTGCAATGCCATCCCCTGGCACCAGGCACCTGGACAGTGTCACCTGGCCAGTGTCACCCTCCCTAGCTCCCTGTCTCCCCTGATTGCCAAGTCCCTGAGGTGTCCCCAGGATGTCTCCATGATGTCCTTGACCTGTCCCCATGATGTCCCCGTCCCCACAAGCGTTCAGCCAGGCTCACCGCATTAGCCAAGGTGTCCCCCCATGTCCCTGCTGTGTCCCTGGTGTGTCCCCATCCCATCAGACGTGTCCCTGACCTGTCCCCACGCTGTCCCCAGGCTGTCCCCAGGCTGTCCCTGACCTGTTCCCTCCCCACAGGCGTTCAGCTGCGCCCACCACATCGGCCATGGTGTCCCCTCATGCCCCTGGTGTGTCCCTGTGCTGTCCCCACACTGTCCCTGACCTGTTCCCTCCCTTTCAGGCCTTCAGCCCTGCTCACCGCATCGGCCATGGTGTCCCCTCATGTCCCTGGGGTGTCCCTAGTGTGTCCCCACCATGTCCCCACCATGTCCTCGTCCCCGCAGGCGTTCAGCCGCGCCCATCGCATTGGCCAGGCTGTGTCCCCCATCCCGTCTGTCATGCCCCTGGTGTGTCCTCATGCTGTCCCCACACTGTCCCTGACCTGTCCCCTCTCTCTCAGGCATTCAGCCGTGCCCACCACATCGGCCAGGATGTGTCCCCATCCCGTCTGTCATGCCCCTGGTGTGTCCCCATGCTGTCCCCATGCTGTCCCCACCATGTCCCCTCCCCACAGGCGTTCAGCTGCGCCCACCGCATCGGCCATGGTGTCCCCTCATGTCCCCACGCTGTCCCCACCATGTCCCCACCATGTCCCCACCACGTCCCCTCCCTTTCAGGCGTTCAGCCGCGCCCACCGCATCGGCCAGGCCAACAAGGTGATGATTTACCGCTTTGTGACGCGGGCCTCGGTGGAGGAGCGGATCACGCAGGTGGCCAAGCGCAAGATGATGCTGACGCACCTGGTGGTGCGCCCGGGGCTGGGCTCCAAGGCCGGCTCCATGTCCAAGCAGGAGCTCGACGACATCCTCAAGTTCGGCACCGAGGAGCTCTTCAAGGACGAGAACGAGGGTGGGCATGGCGTGGGGTGGGGTGGGATCCGTGGGGTGGGGTGGAGAAAAACCTCTGGGATGGGTGAGGAACATCTGGGATGGGGTGGGACCCATGGAATGGGACCCATGGGATGGGATGGGGTGGGATCCATGGGGTGGGATGGAGAAAAACCTCTGGGATGTGTGAGGAACACCTGAGACGGGATGAGATCCATGGGGTGGGATGGGATGGGATAATGGGATGTATCCATGGGGTGGGATACTGGGATGGAGAAAAATCTCTGGGATGGGTGAGGAACACCTGAAATGGGATGGGATCTATGGGGTGGGATGGGATGGGATAATAGGATGGGATGGGGTGGAGTGGGATGGAGAAAAACGTCTGGGATGAGTGAGGAACACCTGGGATGGGATGGGATGGGATGGGATGGGATAGGGTGGGGTGGGATGGGATGGGATGGACTGGGTCGTGTTGAGTTGGACTGGGTTATGCTGGGCCACGTTGAGTTGAACTGGGCTGTGCTGGGATGAGTGAGCCATGTTGGGTTGGGCTGAGCTGCGTTGGGTTGAGCTGGGCCACGTTTTGGACCATGTTGGGTTGGACTGGGCCATGCTGACATGGACTGGGCCACGTTGGGTCAAGCTGGGGTGTGACAAAGCCACGTTGGGCCATCTTGGGATGTGACAAAACCGTGTCACCTCACCTTGGAGCGCATCCGGCCGTTGTCCCAGCACACGTGGCCGTGTCCAGCCGTGTCCCAGCACGTGTGACACGGCGTGGCCACACGCAGGGGACAACAAGGAGGAGGACAGCAGCGTCATCCACTACGACAACGAGGCCATCGCGCGGCTGCTGGACCGCAACCAGGACGCCACCGACGACGCCGACGTGCAGAACATGAACGAGTACCTGAGCTCCTTCAAGGTGGCCCAGTACGTCGTCAGGGAGGAGGACAAGGTGTGCTGGGGACAATGGGGACACTGGGGGACACAGAGGGACAGGGGCATGGCAGGACTGGGGAGCCTGAAGGGGATGGAGAGAGGAGATGTTGGGTGGGTGAAGGACGTGGGGACATTGGAGATGGTGGAGAGGGAAGTGATGGGACAATGGGATTGGGGACAATGGGATTGGGGACAGTGGGATTGGGGGCAATGGGATTGGGGACAGTGGGATGGATACAGGGGATTGGGGACAGTGGGATTGGGGGCAATGGGATGGGGACAATGGGATGGGGACAATGAGATGGGGACGGTGGGATGGGGACAGTAGGATTGGGGACAATGGGGTGGGGACAATGAGATGATGGAATTGGGGATTCTGGAGATGATGGAGATGATGAAAATGATGAAGATGGGAACAGTGGAGATGGAGATGATGAGGATGATGAGGATGGTGGAGATGATGGAGATGATGATGATTATGATGCTGGAGACACCAAGGACAGGGACACCAGTGCTGGGCAGACCGTCGTCCCCAGCGCTGACCGACACGGCACTGACCCCTGGGTGACCCGGGTGACCCCTGGGTGACCCCGGGTGACCCCGCGTGTCCGGCAGATCGAGGAGATCGAGCGGGAGATCATCAGCAGGAGGAGAACGTGGACCCCGACTACTGGGAGAAGCTGCTGAGGCACCACTACGAGCAGCAGCAGGAGGACCTGGCCCGCAACCTGGGCAAGGGCAAGCGCGTGCGCAAGCAGGTCAACTACAACGACGCCGCCCAGGAGGACCAAGGTGGGCACTGGGATGGACTGGGAGGGACTGAGATGGCACTGGGATGGACTGGGATACACTGGGATGGCACTGGATGGACTGGGATATACAGGGATGGCACTGGGAGGGACTGGGAGGCACTGGGATGGAACCTGGGCAAGGGCAAGCGCGTGCGCAAGCAGGGCAACTACGACGACGCCACCCAGGAGGACCAAGGTGGGCACTGGGATGGACTGGGAGGGACTGGATGGGATTGGGAGGGACTGGATATACTGGGATGGACTGGGATGGGACTGGGACACACTGGGAGGGACTGGGATACACTGGGATGGCACTGGGAGGGACTGGGATGGAACCTGGGCAAGGGCAAGAGCATGCACAAGCAGGGCAACTGCAACGACGCTGCCCAGGAGGACCAAGGTGGGCACTGGGATGGACTGGGAGGGACTGGGATGGGATTGGGATGGACTGGGATACACTGGGATGGCACTGGGATGGACTGGGATATACAGGGATGGCACTGGGAGGGACTGGGAGGCACTGGGATGGAACCTGGGCAAGGGCAAGAGCATGCACAAGCAGGGCAACTGCAACGACGCCGCCCAGGAGGACCAAGGTGGGCACTGGGATGGACTGGGATATACTGGGATGGGATTGGGAGGGACTGGGATATACTGGGATGGGGTTGGGATGGCACTGGGATGGACTGGGATACACTGGGATGGCACTGGGAGGGACTGGGAGGCACTGGGATGGAACCTGGGCAAGGGCAAGCGCTGGTGCGCAAGCAGGGCAACTGCAACGACGCCGCCCAGGAGGACCAAGGTGGGCACTGGGATGGACTGGGAGGGACTGGGATGGCACTGGGACAGACTGGGGTGGACTGGGATGGCACTGGGAGGGACTGGGACACACTGGGGTGGACTGGGATGGCACTGGAGGGACTGGGACACACTGGGGTGGACTGGGGTATACTGGGATGGACTGGGACACACTGGGGTGGCACTGGGTGGCCCTGACACGTGCTGGGCTGTCACTGAGTGTCCCCCCCGTGTCCCCAGATAACCAGTCCGAGTACTCGGTGGGCTCCGAGGAGGAGGACGAGGACTTCGACGAGCGGCCCGAGGGTGAGGGACCCCGGGGTGGGGGGTCTCAGTGTCCCCAAAGGGGTCAGGGTGTCACCAAGGTGGATCAGGGTGTCCCCAGGGGGGTCTGGGTGTCACCAGAGGGGAGGTTGGGTGGGCCAGAATGGCTCAGAGTGTCCCCAAGGGGGTCTGGGTGTCCCCAATGGGGATTGGGTGTCACCAAAGGGGTCAGGGTGTCCCCAAGAGGGGTCAAGGTGTCCCCAAGTGGGGTCAGGGTCCCCAAGGGGGGTCAGGGTGCCATTGGGGGCTCAGGGTGTCCCCAAGGGGGGTCAGGGTGCCACTGGGGGCTCAGGGTGTCCCCAAGGGGCGTCAGGGTGCCATGGGGGGGGTCAGGGTGTCCCCAAGGAAGGATTTGGGTGTCCCCAAGGGGGGTCAGGGTGCCATTGGGGCTCAGGGTGTCCCCAAGGAAGGATTTGGGTGTCCCCAAGGGGGGTCAGGGTGCCATTGGGGGGCTCGGGGTGTCCCCAAGGGGGGTCAGGGTGCCATGGGGGGGTGCTGACCCCTCCCCTCCCCCAGGCCGGCGTCAGTCCAAGCGGCAGCTGCGGAACGAGAAGGACAAACCCCTCCCCCCACTGCTGGCCCGCGTGGGCGGCAACATCGAGGTGAGGGGACAGGGGGGACACCCCCGGGGACAGTGGGGACACCCCCGGGGACAATGGGGACATCCAGGGGACATCCTGGAGCCACCTGGGTCACCTCCACGTGGGGCTCGGACACCTGAGTGACCCCTCAGCACCTGGGTCCCCAAATCAGAGGGTCAGGGGTCGCCTGGAGCCAGTGTCCCCATGTTTAGGGACAAGGCACCAGGGAACTCCAGACAGCCAATGTCCCCAGTGTCCCAATGTCCCCCCAGGTGTTGGGGTTCAACATGAGGAAGTGTTGAGCCGTCATGCGCTGGGGGATGATGGCAGTGTCCCCTGTCACCCATGTCCCCAATGTCCCCAAAGCTCCCGGTGTCCCCAATGTCCCGGATGTCCCCAATGTCCCCTGTGTCCCCCAGGTGCTGGGGTTCAACACGAGGCAGCGCAAGGCTTTCCTCAACGCCGTCATGCGCTGGGGGATGCCGCCCCAGGACGCCTTCACGTCCCAGTGGCTCGTGAGGGACCTGCGGGGCAAAACCGAGAAGGAGTTCAAGTAGGTGACAACGGGGACACCTGGGGACAGCTGGGGACAGCTGGGGACACCGGGGAGGGGTGGTGGCACTGGGGAGGCCACGGGGTCTATGGGGACATGGTGGTGTCACGGATGGGTGGTGGCATCAAGGGTCGGTGGTGGCATTGAGGATAGGTGGTGGCATCAAGGATGGGTGGTGGCATCAGGGACGGATGGTGGCATCAGGGACGGGTGGTGGCATCAGGGACGGATGGTGGCATCGGGGACGGGTGGTGGCATCAAGGATCAAGGATGGGTGGTGGCACTGGGGACAAGGCTTGACACCAGGTGATGGCACTGGGGTAGGTGGTGGCAGCGTAGGGAGGTGTCCGTGTGTCCCCATGTCCTCTGTGTCCTTTCATCCCCACGTCCTTATTGTCCCCATGTCCTTATTGTCCCCGTGTCCCCCCCATCTTCCTGTGTGGCCCTGTGCCCTCCATTGTCCCATGTCCCCAGTGTCCCCAGTGTCCCCCAGTGTCCCCAATGTCCCTGTGCCTTCCATTGTCCCATGTCCCCAATGTTCCCAATGTCTCCGTTGTCCCCAATATCCCCAATGCCCCCCACTGTCCCCCAATGTCCCCAATGTCCCCAGTGTCCCCGTGCCACATGATGAGCCCTTACTCAGCCGAGCGCTGTCGCTGTCGGTGTTCCTGGGGCCCGGACGAGGCCGTGTCCCCCTCAGGCCGACACAAAGCCACCCCCGATGTCCCCGTGTCCCCTCGGGGGGCCGGGGCGTGGCCCAGGGGACGCCAGAGCGGTGGCAGGTCCCTGGTCCCCAGTGTGACCCCGGCACAGCCCCACGGGCGCCGTGACGAGGGGACGGGCTGATGGCACGGGGACAGCGGGGACAGTGGGGACACTGGGGACACTGGGGACAGTGGGGACATTGGGGACAGTGGGGACATTGGGGACAGTGGGGACACTGGGGACAGTGGGGACACTGGGGACATTGGGGACAGTGGGGACACTGGGGACAATGGGGATATTGGGGATATTGGGGACAGTGGGGACACTGGGGACAGTGGGGACATTGGGGACAGTGGGGACATTGGGGACAGTGGGGACAATGGGGATATTGGGGACACTGGGGACAGTGGGGACATGGGGGGACACCGGGGACATTGGGGACATTGGGGGGATTGGAGACATTGGGGACATTGGGGGACTTTAGGGGCACTAGGGACATCAGGGACATTGGGGACAGAGGGGACATTGGGGACAGGATCCATGGGGACAAGGGACCTTGAGGACAAGGACCCTGGGGATGTGACCTATGGGGACAAGGGACCCTGGGGACAGGATCTGTGGGGACAGTGACCTTGGGGCAGGGCGTGCGGGTGGAGGGGACAGTGGCACAGGCGGTGGTGGCAGTGGCTCAGGCAGTGACATAGGCAGGGCTGGTGGCACAGGGGCGGTGGCAGTGGCCCAGAGGTGGTGGCCTGGTGGTGGCACAGAGGGTGGTGGCCCAGCAGTGGCCCTGAGCGCTGTCCCCAGGGCCTACGTGTCCCTGTTCATTGTCCCCATTGTCACTGTCCCCGTTGTCACTGTCCCTTGTCCCCAAGGCCTGTGTGTCTCTGTTCATTGTCCCCATTGTCCCCTTGTCCCCAGGGCCTACGTGTCCCTGTTCATTGTCCCCTTTGTCACTGTCCCTTGTCCCCAGGGCCTACGTGTCCCTGTCCATGCTGTCCCTGTCCATGCTGTCCCTGTTCATTGTCCCCGTTGTCACTGTCCCTTGTCCCCAGGGCCTATGTGTCCCTGTCCATGCTGTCCCTGTCCCCATTGTCCCCCTTGTCACTGTCCCCAGGGCCTACATGTCCCTGTTCATTGTCCCCATTGTCCCTTGTCCCCAGGGCCTACGTGTCCCTGTCCATGCTGTCCCTGTTCATTGTCCCTGTCCCCAGGGCCTACGTGTCCCTGTTCATTGTCCCCATTGTCCCTTGTCCCCAGGGCCTACGTGTCCCTGTTCATGCTGTCCCTGTCCCCATTGTCCTGGTCCCTTGTCCCCAGGGCCTACGTGTCCCTGTCCATGCTGTCACTGTCCCTGTCCCCAGGGCCTACGTGTCCCCTGTTCATTGTCCCTGTCCCCGTTGTCACTGTCCCCAGGGCCTACGTGTCCCTGTTCATGCTGTCCCTGTCCCCGTTGTCACTGTCCCCAGGGCCTACGTGTCCCTGTCCATGCTGTCCCTGTTCATTGTCCCTGTCCCCAGGGCCTACGTGTCCCTGTCCATGCTGTCCCTGTCCCCGTTGTCACTGTCACTGTCCCCAGGGCCTACGTGTCCCTGTCCATGCTGTCCCTGTCCCCCGTTGTCACTGTCACTGTCCCCAGGGCCTACGTGTCCCTGTTCATTGTCCCTGTCCCCAGGGCCTACGTGTCCCTGTCCATGCTGTCCCCTGTTCATTGTCCCTGTCCCCAGGGCCTACGTGTCCCTGTCCATGCTGTCCCTGTTCATTGTCCCTGTCCCCAGGGCCTACGTGTCCCTGTTCATTGTCCCCTGTCCCCCAGGGCCTACGTGTCCCTGTTCATGCGCCACCTGTGCGAGCCGGGCGCCGACGGCTCCGAGACGTTCGCGGGACGGCGTCCCCAGGGAGGGGCTGAGCCGGCAGCAGGTGCTGACCCGCATCGGAGTCATGTCCCTCGTCAAGAAAAAGGTACGGGGACACCTGGGGACAGGCTGGGGACACACCTGGGGACAGCCAGGGACACCTGGGGACAGGATGGGGACACACCTGGGGCACCCCTGGGGACACCTGGGACACCCCTGGGGACAGCCAGGGACATGGGGAGGGGCTGAGCCGGCAGCAGGTGCTGACCCGCATCGGAGTCATGTCCCTCGTCAAGAAAAAGGTACGGGGACACCTGGGGACACCTGGGGGACACACCTGGGGACAGCCAGGGACACCTGGGACACCCCTGGGGACAGCCAGGGACACGGGGAGGGGCTGAGCCGGCAGCAGGTGCTGACCCGCATCGGAGTCATGTCCCTCGTCAAGAAAAAGGTACGGGGGACACCTGGGGACACCTGGGGACACCCCTGAGACAGCCAGGGACACCTGGGGACAGGATGGGGACAGGCCTGAACACCTGGGGACACACCTGGGTTGATTTTTGGAGTCCCACCAAGCTGCTTGTTTGGCGAGCTTTTAGGGTCCCTTTTTGGGGGTTTTGGGGGTTTTCGGGTTTCCCTGAGCCCTCCATGTCCCCTGTGCAGGTGCAGGAGTTCGAGCACATCAACGGGCGCTGGTCCCTGCCCGCGCTGGGCCCTGGGGATGTTTTGGGGTGGGATTTTCAGGGTTTTTGAGGTTTTAGGGGTGGATTTTCGGGGTTTTTGAGGTTTTTGGGGTGGGATTTTTGGGGTTTTTGGGGTTCCCTGACCTCCCCATGTCCCCTGTGCAGGTGCAGGAGTTCGAGCACATCAACGGGCGCTGGTCCCTGCCCGAGCTGGCCCCCGAGCCCAGCGCCGACTCCAAGCGCTCGTCCCGCGCCTCCTCCCCCGCCAAGACCGGCCCCCCCAGCCCCGAGCAGAGCGGCCCCCCCAGCCCCGCGCCCCCCACGCCCGGTAACCAACACGGGGGGACATGGGGGGACACAATGGGGACAGGGGTGGGGACACAATGGTGGGGACACAATGGGGGGGACACAATGGGGGGGACACGGGGACAGGGACGGGGACAGGGATGGGGGGATTGGGACTGGGATGGGGGGATGGAAACATGGTTGGGGACATGGGTGGGGACACGGGGACAGGGGTGGGGACAGAGGGACAGGGAGACAGGGATGGGGACATGGGGAGAGGGTTGGGGACAGAGGGACAGGGATGGGGACAGGGATGGGGACATGGGGACAGGGCTGGGGACAGAGGGACAGGGATGGGGACAGGGATGGGGTCATGGGGGACAGGGTTGGGGACAGAGGGACAGGGATGAGGACAGGGGCATGGGGACACAGTGGGGGGGGACATGGGGACAGGGATGGGGACACGCCTGGGGACATGGGGACAGGGGATGGGGGCATAGCTGGGGACATGCTGAGGACATATATGGGGACATGGGGACAGGTATGGGGACAGGAGGACAGGGATGGAGACACACGGCTGGGGACATGGGGACAGGGGTGGGGGACACAATGGGGACATGGGGGGACACAGGGACAGGGGTGGGGACATGGGGACAGGGGTGGGGACACAATGGGAGGGACACGGGATGGGGGCATGGCTGGGGGACATGATGGGGACAGGGGACAGGGGCATGGGGACACAATGGGGGGGGACATGGGGACGGGGATGGGGACAGAGGGACAAGTATAGGGGACAGGGATGGGGACAGGATGGGGACATGGGGACAGGATGGGGAGCGATGTGCTGACGTCCCCTGTCCCCAGCCACGCGCGGCGCCCAGCGAGCGCGGGGACGGGCCAGGGCCACCCCCGGACAGGGACGAGGGTGACACCAGGGACGAGAAGGAGCCCAAAGGCCCCGAGAAGATGGAGACAGATGTGAGTGACACAGCTGTCCCCAACCCTGTCCCTGTCCCCAACCCAGTCCCTGTCCCCACCATGTCCCTGTCCCCAACCCTGTCCCTGTCCCTACCACGTCCTCCCTGTCCCAGTCATGTTCTCCTTGTCCCCAACTCTGTCCCATCTCTGTCCCCAGATGTGTCCTCGCTGTCCCCAACCCTGTCCCCTCTGTGTCCTCTCTGTCCCCAGCTGTGTCCTGGCTGTCCCCATCCTTGTCCCCAGCGCTGTCCCCACCCTCCTGTCCCTGTCCCCATCCCTGTCCCTGTCACTCTGAGTGTGATGTCCCCATGGATGGGGACCCCGAGGGTGACAGCCCCTCGTGTCCCACAGCCCCCCGTCCCCGAGGTGCCGCCGTCACCGGGCGATGGCAGCGAGGCCGAAGGGCCCCGCAAGGGGGAGGAGGAGGAGGGAACCCGGCCACAGGGACCCCGAGGCCGAAGGGCCCCCGGCCCGCGAGGAGCGGCCAGGTGAGACCCCCGAAACCCCAAAAACCCTAAACCCTGAAAACCCCAAATCCTGGATACCCCAAAAACCCTAAACCCTGAAAACCCCAAAAACCCCAAATCCCAGAAACCCCAAATTCTGGGAACTCCAAAACCCCCAAATCCTGGGAACCCCAAATCCCAGAAACCCCAAAAACCCCAAATCCCAGAAACCCCAAATCCCAAAACCCCAAAACCAAAATCCTGAAAACCCCAGAACTCCAAATCCCAGAAATTCCAAATCCCTGGAAAACCCCACATCCCACAAACCCCAAATCCCAAAAACCCCAAACCCCAAATCCCAAAATCCCAAACCAGCAAAAACCTCAAATACCAAAAACCCCAAATCCCTGGAAAACCCCAAAAACCCCAAATCCTGGAAACCCCAAAAATCCCAAATCCCAACCCCTGGAGAACCCCAAATCCCAAAAACCCCAACCCTGGAAAAGCCCAAAAACCCCAAACCCCTGGAAAACCCCAAAACCACCAAAAACCA